>NC_056740.1:259988554-260101054 GCF_019279795.1 Protopterus annectens | reverse complement strand
CATCTGCTTTGTCAACAAAAGTGTGTTAACCAAACAGATGTCAACATTTGGGAGTTTTGACCAAAGTAACCTCTTGTTATAGATAGATAGATAGATAGATAGATAGATAGATAGATAGATAGATAGATAGATAGATAGATAGATAGATAGATAGATAGATAGAAAGATAGATAGATAGACATAAACACACATATGTGTATAAACCACAAATAGTCACCTGGAATGTGGAAACCCTGAGCTTAGCAATCCAAATCTGGTGGGTTACAGTTGTAATTCACCAGGACATACTTAAAAGTGTAGCCTATTTTAGGGAGTGCTTGGCTCGTAAAGTGATCCCTAAAGGCCTTCGTAAAACACAGTACCCTATGGGTATAGTTAAGGACTCTCAGTTTCATATTGAAATAGTTCAAATGTTTGACAGACAAGGATTTGAACTTTTGGAACTATTGATCAAGCACTACTTGGTGTTGATCAAAGATATTTCTAACGTGGTTTTTGACCTTGACAAGAAAGTGCTCAACGACTTAGAATTTAATAGATATAAATATGAATACAGTATAATTTTTACAAGCATAGAGCAGCATATGAGTAAGTTAGAAATTAATAAAAGTAAAAAACTTGATTGGGATTCTAAGGCTTACAGTCAAGGTACGGCTTATCTTTTGCCTTCACCTGCTCAGGTTTGGCAACCCGGTATTGATAAGAGTCAAAGTGACATACCGAGTTCATGTCCAGTAACACAAAATATGAGGCAGCAGTTGCCGATGGCCTGTAATATTCCTACTGATGATTTGGAGCTAATGCCTGGTAATAGTGATCCAGCATTTATGGGGATGGCTATACCTGAGGTTAGAAGGAGTGAAAGATTACAGAAGGGTCCACATGTGTTCTACAATTACAATAATAGACAGCAGTTTAACAACAATAATAATACATCAGGCGAATGGGTTTTTCAACACGCTAATTTCACAGGAGCCAGATAAAGCAACAGAGGAATCAATACACCAACAGGAACAACTCAAAGGTCAACAAGAACTTTCTGTGACAGTAGAGGAAGATTCCTCGAGTGAGGAAAATAGTTCCTCAATGGTGGTTTCTTCCGGTACCCTTACTTCTAGTGTTTCACCGGGTTTGTCAACACATGATATAGTTCCTGAGGTTGGTGTTTTCCTCAACATGTCTACTTCTTTGGTCGATGAAAATGATGTTCAACTGCACGAATTGCGACCTGTGATCATTTCTAACAAAGACAATGATTTCAAAGTGTTCAATTTTTCTTCCAGTGTTATTTCTAGTGAGTTAGTTGAATTTTTAGCCAAGGGGCAGACATATGTACTACACCAATGGGCTGATTTAGTAAAAACGATTATCGAGTTAAAAATATTTACAAGGAAACTGAATTTTCAAATCTTATTTGGGAATAATTTAAATTCTGATGTAGTGCAGGTGTTTCGTACATCCAGTGCATTCAATCCCCCCTTACACCCAGTCTTACAAATATTTGAGTCACTATGTGAACTGGATTATAGGCATATGGTTAAACACAGCCCAAACACAAGCTCAGACACTAACCGTGTTGAACGCAAGCTTACTGAATACATACACTCACAGGATATTAGGGTATGCAAGCCTGACAAAGGGGGTGGCTTGGTAATTTTTGATAATAGAGATTACAATGCTAGGATGGATTAGCTATTGAATAATGAAGCATATCAAATTAGTTCTAGGTCTGAGGTTAACAAAGCTTATAACTTGGTTAAGAGCTGTATTAATGATTTGTTTATAGAGGGTCGCATTGACCAAGCTATGTTGAATTACATGACTACACTTTTTCCCAAGCTTTTACCCAACCTTATTTGGTATACCTAAAATACACAAGGACTTGGTTAATCCTCCTATGTGACCTTTGGTAGATGGTCGGGGCTCCCCAACATATGCTTGTGCTAAGGTTATAGACTCACTATTACAGAAATATGTTGTGCTTGAAGAACACATTTGTAAAGATTCCTGGTGTTTTCTAGCCAAAATAAACACTTTAGAATACATTGAAAGTTACAATTTCTTGACAATAAATGTCACGGACTTGTATACTTGTATTCCACACCAAACTGGCATGGAATGGGTGGCATTTATGATGTTGAAGCATAATGCTACAAGTAGAGATGTTTCCTTAGTGTCAGAATTGCTAGATTTAGTCCTTACGAACAACTTTTTCATATTTAACAACCAGTTTATCTTACAAAAAGGGGGTCTGGCTATGGGTTCTCCTTGCAGGGCGAGTATAGCCAATTTGGTCATGGCGTATTGGGAGTCTGAGTATGTATTTAAAAATACTACTGTTTCTAATTCCATAGCCTATTATACTAGATACCTAGATTATATTTTTGTGTTACTAAAAGGTGACATCAAAGTGGCTGATGACCTACTAGTTAGTTTTAATAGTTCAACTAACTTTCTCCAGTTTACTTCTAATTTTAGTTCGGAGTCTATAGCATACTTGGACATTCTGTTAATGAAAAACAGAATGTTAAATTGTTGCACAGCAAAAATATTTAGAAAAAAAGACTTATTCCAATACTTTTTTACACTTTTTCAGTTGCCACTCCTTCCATCAAAAGAAGGCAGTCATAAAAGGCCAACTGATTAGGGCATCGCGCATTATTTCTAAGGATGATGACTTTGATGACGAATGTCAATTTTTGAAAAAAATTATTTCTTCACCGAGGCTATCCGGCATCCTTATTGGACACACTTATAGAGGAAGTTAACAATAAGAGGGAAAGGCTTATTTTTAAGCCAATACTGGCACTTAGATGCACCGAAGGATCAACATTACAAAGAGTTGACACTTTGGTGTCATTTATGCAAACTTTTGTAGGACCAGTTAATGAACAACCATTGTCTTCTGGTTTTATAACCACATTCAATGTTCACAGTTCCCTATGTGTGAACTTTTGAGGAAGAATTGGGAACTTTTCAAATGTAATCAGACTCTATTTGACAAATTTGGTGACTCTCCAAAAATAGTATTTAAACGGGGTAAGAACCTCAAGGACTTATTGGAAAGACATCAAACGAGATCACTTAAACTAGGAGGTATGTTTAAATGCGAGAATTGTAATTACTGTAAACATGTCGATACAGTTAATTCTTTCTCGGTTTCCGGTCACAAGTATAAACTCAAGGATATATTTAATTGTAACTCTAAAGGTATAGTTTACTTAGCCAGATGTAGTTGTTGTCCTGCATGTGTGGGGAAATGGAGCGCAGGCTCCAGGGCAGGATGTATGAACACCTGTATGCCATTAATCGTAATAAGCCTGACAATACCTTGGCAAAACCTATTCATTCTAATAATGACCATAAGTTTAAGTTTTTGTCCATTGACAAGGTGGAATACAGTATTAGAGGAGGACCATTTCCCCTGAAATTAGAGGAATTAGAACTTAGATGCCGGTAACATCCCCGGCTTGAATGAGTTCACTTCTATCAGCAGCATTTTGAAATTGAAAAGCCTGCTGAGATAAAATGGTCAAATTGTAGTTGTTCAATGCTTTGAAAGGTTTAACTTGACTTTACTATCATACTTAAATATTTTTAAACTTTTTTTTGTGGTTTGACAGTTTTGGTTTAATCAGTTGAATGATTATTTGTGGTACTTTTAAATTAGAAAGTCTGCATAGTTAAATAGTATGTTCTTTAATGTTGCACTTTACTGGGGAACACTTGTGTTAGGTATAATAATTTTTTTTTATTGTTTTAAAGTATAGTATATACTTCTATATTCGAGTAAGTTGGTGTTTATTTTCAGTTCAGTGTATGTCCCATGATTAGTTATGTAGTGTTCCTTTAAAGGTTTTAATTATCCCACATTTTTTGGTAGTAAATGACTATTTAAACTATGAAATGTGTTTGTAAAAATCACTTCTGATGAAGTCTGCTTTGAGAGCAGATGAAAAGCGCTTAAAGTTCTCTTTGTGAAGATTTTATTAAAGTCGTGAGTGGATACTACTGTGTCTGGGGGCCTGTGTTGCTGTTTTATCAAGTTTTCTGTGCCTTCACTAAATTAGCTTACACACAAAGAGATCTGAGGAAGCTCACTAGCACTGAATGAAATTCCTTTCTGTCAGTGTTTAATCTCACAGAAAAACACCTCTCTTCCCTTCATATTCCTGGTATTATGACTACAAGATTCCTATAAAAGCAGGTACAATCCTCATGCTACAAATATTATTGGAATATTTTGATATGAAATGCTCTGTATAAATGGGTGCCAACCAGTCAAAAAGAATGAGGTTTAAATTAAAAAAAAAGTCATATATTTAGCATCTGTACATCTATTTGGGGTACTAAGGAATATAAAAGAGAAAGATGCAAAACTGATATGGCAAATGTTTTAAGTGAAATATAAATTAGTATGGAAAAATGAAACAGGAAGAAATGAAGTAGAACACATGAAAAGATGGAAGAAAAGGAACATCAAAATAAATTTAAGTTGTTGAATGGAAAAATGTCATGCAATTAATTCAGTGAGGAAGAAACAACAAAAAGGTATTTTTTAAAATGCAAAAGTAATTAATGTTTTTGGAAAAAGTTTAAAAATGAGTATAAATGAGCAGGATATAGAAATAAAGACATTGATATTATACTGCATGGAAAGCGTTAGAAAGGAGGTAAATGTGAAACTAACAGATGGGACAAAATATTGTTTACAGCAATATGGGTATTCTAGAAAAGGATATGTGATGGGAGGATCAAATAATAATACAGAAGCTGAAAATAAGTTAGCAGAAATAAAAAGATGGTTATGGATATGGAAGAAAGGATGAGAGACAGAGGGAAGGGTAAAAAAATAATGTGAATATTTACAGAGAATAACATCAGCGTAAGGATCTGACATTACACTGCATTGTTGCGAAAAGTGTTGCAGTACAGCATCATTGCAAATGACAGAAAATTGAAAATGCAGCAGGAAGAAACCAAAGTACATAAAAAACAGATCTTGTGTTCTGCAACAAACAGCTCAAAAACAGAAGGGTATTGCTGTAAATGAAAGGTTGCCCTCCATACCTCCCACCTTTACAGATTTATGCCTCATATTTTTTGTCTGTTTTTCAGAAAATTGTGGTTTTCTAGCAAATCACAGAAAGTTGAAGTCAAAAAATAATTTGAGTTTAAAACTTCACACCCTTCAGAATATTCATGCTAATGCAAAATCTGTTATTCTATCAACTTTCTAAGTTTGTAAGAGCAGTATTTAAAATGTGTCCTTCTTTTTGGGCCTTTGTCCCTCCATTATTTATGACTTTGTCCAGATTTCTTGCTCTAAGAAGGTGAGAAGTACGTTGCCCTCCTGTTTATTGAGCTGTTTGTGGCAGAACATGAGATCTGTTTTTTTTATCATTGTAAACAACTGACATAATTTTACATCACTACAGAAGAGTATTGTTGTTACACAATACAGCTTTCAGCAGATAAGAGCCGAAATTGAGATGCCTTACAGTAGCGAGCTATATTTGTATCTATATCTAATCTATATTTATATACCTATATATCTATATATATATCACTGCAACCACCCCACCTGAATCCAGTTGTTTCTCCATCTCTCCTCTTCGTCTTTATTCCTCTTTCCTTCCCTCCTCTGATTATCATTTTTACCCTTTTTCTTTCTCCAATTAACCTTCTTCTTCTACTTCTCCTCTCTGTTCCTGACTTCCACTGCACTACCTCTTAACCTACTACTAATATCCACTCCTCCTGTTGTCTACTATTTGTAACTATCAATATACTTAGTCCCATTATTTACTTTTGTACATGTCTGTGCATTCAGTATGTTTATCTGCTTAAGTATATTGTATACAAGTCTGGGTTTCTTTATTGTTGTCTCATATATTGCTATTCTTATTGCATTGCACATTTATTGTAACATGTATCTCTCAGTTATATTTGTACTGTTGGAGCTTTTTTCCCTGGGCCTTCTCTGAAAAAGGGCTTTGTTCCAGATGGACTATCCCGGTCAACAAATGTCAAATAAATAATAAAATAAATAGATAGATATATAGATAGATAGATAGACAGATAGACAGATAGATAGATAGATAGATAGATAGATAGATAGATAGATAGATAGATAGATAGATAGATACTTACATAAAATGTCATTTGTGGCACATGTAGTGTTAGCACAGGGTGGTGTGGGACAGAAAGTAACAGGAAGTGAAAATTTTGGTTATGAGAAATGCCCTACATTCTAAATATTGTTTGCTTTATATAGTTCTTGAACTATATTCCTGTCAGAAATTAGAAATTTAATTTTCTTTATCAGTCTCAGATGAAAAATGAAGTAAGTAAGACAATTCAGACTCCTCCAGCATCAAAGAAAGAAAGTCTCTCTGATAATTATAGTGCAGCAACTTACTGCTAAGATGGATAAAATGGATACTAAAAAAAACACTTTCATAGAAAAAACTACAAAACAAATAGACTTGTTACATATGGACCTGCAACAACAGACATGGAAAATAGAAAGAGAGGAAAAATGCATTGAGTTTCTGCTGAAAAACAACACACACACACAAAAAAGCTGGATGACCTGAAAAATAGATCTAGGCGCAATAACATTAGGATTTTTAGTTATAGTTATATTTCATCATCATTTGATAAGAGATGGTTCTTCTTAAATCTTGGGCTAAAAGCTCCTGTTTAAATTAGAAAAACAACTGTGCGTTTTGACAAATGACTATCTTCCATGGTATTAGCTAAATAAAATTTTGATCGATGACTTAGACTCTTACTTTTTCAAAAAAAAAAAAGATTTGGAAAAAAAATAGAAGAAAATAAATGGGTAGTCCCTCTTAAAAAAGAGACTGGTAACTGAAACTTCATGGAAGACTTCAGAGAAGAAGAAGAGACTAAAAACAAATGATTTGTACTATTTTTTTTTTTCTCTCATCATTTTATTTTATTATTAATCTTTTTAAATATAGTTCCTGCATTTCAAGAAGCAACAAATATTTTGAAAAGATTTAATCAAGAAATGTTTTGTTTCATAACTAGTCAAAATATCTGGAGATTTAATGGCAAGCTGTGATTTTAACTGTTTCTCTTTCTGAAGAGGAAAAATAAGGTCAGTAATTTGTTACATTTTTTTCCTTTAAAAGTTTATATGTTCTTCAAATGCTATTCCTAATTATACTTTCTTGATTACACAGCTTATGCTTGTTTGTAAATAATCTGTCATGCTTTAACCAATAATAATTAGAACTAAATAATAGTAAATATGTTTTATTTTTAACTCTATTAATATAAACAGTAAGTAACATTCTATTGTATATACTTCTTATAGCTTTCTCTTACATTTTTTTTATTTCTGCCTTACACCCTTTTACTTTCTACTCTCTTTTCTTTTCTTTATTAATATATAGAAATGCTTTTGATCATATAGACACAGTAAATAATAAGATTAGTTGAGTTGGGACAAAAATGTTGAGTTTTGTTACTTATTAATAATTTTGGACTTGTTTTCACTTACATAGAGTCTGTAATAACCTGTAGAATGCATTGTGAAGGTTTTGTCATGTTTAGATGCATTTACACTGCTAAATGAATGTTTGTCACTAGTTTTAAAATGTTAAGAGAGACAATCTGGGATGTGGGCTGTCTCATGCACAGTGTCCATGAGCTACTTCAAAATCTTCAACTCTCAGAATTTTCACAGAGAAGCTGAAAGCAGCTGGTCTCACCTTTGACCTAGATATCACACTGACACATCACAGATACAGGAATAGCAGATTAATAATATGTGTTAAAAACCTATGTCCCAAACATATACATTACTATAACTCATTTAATTCATCTGATTGACAAGCACAAATAATTTTATAACTCTATACTGGAAGAAATTGTCATGTGATATATTTTAAAGCAGTAGTATAGCATGTTTGTAAAATCTGGTTACTAAAATGTGTTTGCTGTGCATTATTTTGTATAAAGCAGACAGATTTATTGAAGGGACAGCAATGTAAGATGGTGCTCAGTAAAGATACAACTCAGTGAGATCAGATATATATATATATATATATATATATATATATATGTGTGTGTGTGTGTGTGTGTGTATGTGTGTGTGTGTATGTGTGTGTGTGTTTGTGTGTATGTGTGTGTGTGTGTCTGTGTTTGTGTCTGTGTGTATGTGTGTGTGTGTGTGTGTGTATGTGTGTGTGTGTATGCATGTGTATGTATATATATATATATATATATATATATATGTATATATATATATATATATATATATATATGTGTGTGTGTGTGTGTGTGTGTGTGTGTGTGTGTATGTGTGTATGTAGATATGTATATAAATGATTTATAACAATTTCTATTAATACAATATTTTATTCTATTGGCAATAATGAGTTTGAGTAAATGCTCATATACAAGCAATTCAAGGTTTTTATTTACATGATAGAAAATAGATGCATCCTAATATATGTAATGTCTGAATCATATTAGCCAAAGTTTTTGATTTAAATGAATGTTAGAACTTATTTTTCTCTCCTCTTGATTTCTAACATCAAGATTATTTGAATGTTATTTGCATACAAGTGTTTTATATTACATGGCTGTATATAGTAGTATGAACAGTTTAAAAAGGTTTATTTTAGTTTATATGATGCTGTTTTACCAAATGTGTAGTCTTGTCTTGCTAGATAATTGAATTGAAAACTGTTAACTTCAGTTAAATATAACTAGTATTAAATTGATAAGGTGGTAGTGACGCATTGCTGCTGCTTAGGGGGGTTAACTTTGAGGTGTAAAATACTACTAAGTTGGAGTTTACAACTCCAGGCTGGATGCAAGGTTTAATCCTTACATTATTTTCACTTGTTCATTGTTATTTGTATATAGTTTTGACATCCACAATATATTTTGTACATTCATTGTCACTACAAACAAAATTGAAGAGATTCAATAAATACAGCTATATTTAAAGGTACACCTAAAGGAGGAGATGTAACATTACTTATCTTGTTATTTGTTATTTTGATCATAAGATTCTTAAGTTTTAAAAATGCCAAATGACATCTTTAAAAGGAATTTCTTTAAACATTAATGGATTGAATAATCCATGTAAAAGGGCAAGCCTAATAAGATACATTAATTTACATAAGGCCAACTTAGTCTTCCTACAAGAAACCCATCTCTTGAAAAAGATATTGATAAACTAGCCACAAACAAATATACAGTATTATTTTATGGAATAAAAGTATGCCCATTCCTAAAACCATTAAGTCTTATCAGGATGACAAAGGAATGTTTTGTATGGTTACAATACAAATTAATGGGAAGACTTACACTTATGTATATTGGATACCTGGAATTGGTATTAATACAGTGAAACATCATCTTGATAAGATCATATCATTCTCTATAGGAGATATTATTTTAGCTGGTGACTTTAATTGTATACTACATGAAAGTGATACTACCACTATAGGAAAGAGAAGAATTACATCTGATGCAAAAATTTAAAGGATTTTTTTTAATTTTATCATTTGAATGATATTAATAAAATCATAGATTCAAAAAAAATCATTACCACCTTTTTTTTCTAACAGATACAAACGATTCAAAAATAGATAGGGGTCTTTATTTCTAACCAGATGGTAACAGATTTAATTAATTCCAAAATCATTTCATGTCCTATATCTGATCATAATTCAATTGTTTTTGAATTCATGATAAAAAATACTCATAATGTTCAGATCAATAACTCAACTAAAAGACTATAAAGAATATATACTCAGAAGTAAAACATTTTTAGACATAAATAATACTCCTGAAGTCTCCATTGTTTATGTTTGGGATGCCTTAAAATCATATCTATATGGACAAAGTATCAGATGGTATAATAATAAAAGGAAATCTTGGGATAAGGAATTGTTAGATATTCAAAGTAAATTAGACTCTTATAAACATAATAATAAAGAAAATATTATGGACAAGAAAGTTATTGAAGAAATAAACAAACTAAATGAGAAATACAAAAAATTTAACTCATAAAGTTAAAATAACTAGAGAATACAAGTTTTTTTTATTTCAATAAGCCCCAAATACTTACATAGACTTAAAAATAAAACAAAAGGTTGAATAAACAAAACCATATCAAAGAAATCTTTTCTCTAAGGAAAAGAAGAATGTTTCTAGTATACCAGAAATACTAGATGAATTTAGAAATCACTTTCACAAAATTAACCATAATAATATTAACATGGAACCTAAAGATAAAATAAAGGAGTTTATAACCACAAATATGAATAAAAGCTTAATAAACAACAGATTAAACTATTGGACAAGAGTATTTCATATACAGAAGTTATTACACAAATAAATAAGCTTAAATCAAACAAAGCACGGGTAATGATGGTATTATACCAGAGATATATAACATCCTTTCTAAAATGCATATTCATTAATACATAAGGTTTTATTTTGGCCCAAACTGAGTTAATAACCCCCATCTTGGCAATATACATTTATTTCGCCAATTTTAAAACCTAATAAAGATCCAACTAGATGTTATTCATATCCCATCTCATTACTTAATGTTGATTATAAAATGTTTATGAATATCTTTGCTGATAGATTGAAGACAATCATTCCGCATTATAGATATAGATCAGACAGGCTTCATTGTAAATAGAAATACTTTTGATAATATAAGAAGAACTTTAACATTAATAGATTTTGCAAATAGGAAAAAGAAAGATTTAACACTTATTAGTCTTGATATAAGTTCAGCATTTGATTCAGTAAGTTGGGACTATCTGTTTACCTTAATGAAGTGCACAAACTTCTCGGATGCATTTGTAAATCTAATTGAACATTTATACAAATATTACCCAGCAGGAGGTTTCACAAATGTTTCAAAAACCCACCCAACAAAAAAAAACAAACCAGGATGTCCACTATCTATTATTCACTTTAATGATGGATTGGGCTAATTTATAATTTGAAACAGAACTACTGACATAGAGGGTTTTGAAATAGAAAAAAAAACACAACAAAATTCAACTTTTGCAGATGATGTTCTAATTACATCAGCAGGATCTAATTCTTCTATACAGTCTCTATTTGATAACATGATGAATTTTAAAAGTATTTCTGGTTTAATATTCAATGAAGAAAAACTAAAATACTACCTATATAAAAAATATTCTCATTAGTGATTTTACTAAATATGTACCCAATTCAGGTCAGATAACTTATTTAGGTATAATACTATCTAAAGATATTAAATCTATTATATATAATAATTATAATACCTGTTTTCTTAATATACAAAATCTTTTAATACCTGGAATAATATGTTTTTACTATGGAGGAGACTTACAATTATTAAAATGATAATATTCCCCAAGATTTTATACTTAATACAATCAATAATACTTCCACCTACAAAAATAATTATCAAGAAACTGAACACACTAATGTTAAATTTCTTATGGGCACCTAATAGACCTAAGATTGCATTAAAGAAACATACTAATAGCTGGTCTCAAGGGGTTTTTTTTTTTTCCATTTTTTTATTATATTCTTCTATTGTAAAAAAAAATTACTTTTATTAATAGATCTCATATGTCACAAAAAAAAAAGATTTATAGGGAATTAAAATACATACACTTCATGAAAATCTCCTTAACACATAAAAATATGATTGTAAATAACTCCATGTTATGGTTACTAAAGGAATTTTGTACTTCATCTATTACACCTAAACATATGGTTTGTTACCCATTAAATATTATTATTAGTTATCGTAACTTTATATTCATGCACCCTAAGTATAGGGAATGGAATTTTATTGTATTTCCTATAATGTATACTCAGGGTATGCTTTTGTCATCTACTTCTGAAGGAACTCATTTAGCTATAGATAATGATCTAAAGTACTGGTATCAGTTGATATCTGATAATAAAGTTAAAAATCTAGATTTCTTAAAACAAGAATTTGATCTAAGAGAAACTTGCTGGTTAGAGGTTCAGACCTTTAGACAACATCTCATTAATAAAATAGATTTAATGTCTATAACTGTTAAAGAATCTATTCCAACACTGATTGATTACTTGATATTAAACTTACAACATAAAGTGTCTGAAAGAGGTAAACTTTCATACATACATAAAGTTATCAGACAAGAAACTTTTTACAGTGTAGATTCATACTGGAATTATTTCACTTCTATTAATGGGGACCCACCAAATCAACAAGATAAACAATATATATGGAATCTGCTTATAGAAACACGTCTTTCATTGTCTGGAGACTTTATACATGGAAATTTTCACATAGATCTTTTATACACCTTTGATGATGAATAAAATAAATAATAAAGATAATCTATGTAAGAGATGTAATGTAGAAATTAATGCTGACTGGGCTCATATGTTTTATGACTGTATAAAATTGAAAGAATACTGGAAGTCAATTAATGAATTTTTGCAGGCTCTTTTACAGATAATTTCATTATTTCTAAATCTCTTATATTATTCAACACACCTGTACCTCAAAGTGTTAAAAGGCTTCCTTGTTTATGTCTATTTCTAGCAGTGGCTAGGAAAATAATAACTAGAACAATGAATTTAAAATGTTATGAATATAGTGTGCCATGTTATGGAAATAAACACAATTAGGACTAGAACAAACAGAAAACATCTTATTTTATTGTATGGGATAATTTACAAAATTTGTTAAAAAAATTTTAATTTCAATAGCATGGTATTTTAGTTTAATTAATTGATCTGATTGTAGTGGATGTCTTTGTAAATACTTTAGTTGTTTTGTTGAATATTATAATAATACCTATTTTTAATTACTTGTATAAAATTGTTATGATATTTCTCTTATATGTTAAAACAATAAACCTGTTTTGAAAAAAAAAAAAAAGAAATGCCCTACATTGTGATACTTGCATCTTTGTTGCTCAAACAGAAGTTGTTTGAGTTTGGGTCTGAGTTTAGCACTGGTAGATATTTCTGAGATATTTAGAGAGAGCGAGAGAGATTATCAAAGATTAGGTGCACAGAGAATCTGTGGTTGGAGCAAGGGAACCTAATGATAGGGGTTGGGAGTGTTGGGCAAAGTTAGACTGGCTCCTGATTTTGTTGATGCATTAAGTCTCAGAGCAAGCGGTGAGGGGAAGTCCTGATGGAGCAGTTTATATAGTAGTGAGAGTGAGACTAATAGAAGGTTTGCTCTAACTATGATTGGAAGCCATTTAACTTTGGAGAGTGTGATGCAATAATGTTCCAGGCGAGAATAATAGGTTATGAAGTGGCATATTTCACTGGAGTCAATTTGCTTTGCTGTGGTATTTTTGTTTAAGGCTGTGACAAACAATGGAATGCCATATTCTAGTTGTTCAAAAAACATTTGTTTGCTTATAGCAGCTCTGCCAGCTAGAGACAGAGACAGAGAGTGAAGGACAGAAACTGAAAGAGTTTTGGGTTCCTAAAATGAGGTATTTGATTTTATGTTTATTTTTTCAATGTGTGTCTGGAAAGTAGAGATTTATCTAACCAGAATACAAGGTATCTGAAGGAGGAGATAGTTCCAATAAGATTAATGAACTTTACAGAAGTCTTTAGTTACTTTTTTTGTTTGGTTTGAATAAGCTTTTTTTTCCCATAATTTTTATTACGTTTTAAAAGAAAAAATACAATAACAACTCCAGGATCAACAGTTCTTAACAGTGAAACATGGAAACACTGATATAATAAAGCCATATAAGTACAAATAATGAATTAACAACACTAAACTATGTATAGAACTATTTACTAAAGTGCTATAAACCTAACAAGAGAAAACATATATTTGGATATAAGTGATAAGGAATTTAAACAAAAGAGGATAAAGACAATTTAGAGGCCTTAACATTCTAATGAATAAGAACTTTTTTAATGGTACAGTTTTAGTGAAGCATTTTTTTACATGCTGCATAGACAAATGAGGCTTCCTAACAAGAATGATTGTGATTCATTTAATTCCACATTCATTCAATAGAGCTACAGTTAGCAGCATGTCCACAACATCTTTAGAATGTTCTGGAATTCCAAAAGCAGGTGCACGGAGTAGACACATAAACACATGGTAGCTCTTACAGGTATAAAACATCCTTGTGGTGTGTGAAGGAGATAAAGCCTTTATTTCTTTTATACCCAGTTCAGACAACAGCGTATGGATTGATATACATATAATGCACCATTCATAAATGTGGGTGCCTATCATGACTTGGGCCACAGTCTGGTGAACAATGTGGGCCATACTATGGTGCCCTAATGTGAAGCCATCCTGAAAGTCTACAAGAATGGGAAACTAAAGTATGACAAGAACACCTAGAGATATACTGATTTTTTTTAATCCTCAGTATAAACACCTAACCCTCAAGGAGGTTATAATAGTGTGTACATTTTTAACTTTCCACTCATCAAGAGGAATACATTTCCATTGAGTAGAGTATTACAGGAGGCAGAAATGAGTCGCTACCAGACTGGAAATTTATCACTGCTATATGCCTTAGAGCTTGGTGTGTTTCAATGACATGTTACACTTATTGACACTTGTCCCATTGTCTGTCTAACCGCATGTCCACCTGATGAGGAGGAGGGAGATTGGAAGGTCCAGATACCTTTAACTTTGTCTCCCTCTGTTGCTGATTACAGAGGGTATGCTGATGAGGATATGAGTGAGTTACCAGGAAAGACTGACAGATGGACACCCGCGTCCTACCATCTGTTGACTAATCATAGCTGCAGCAGATGGATGATGCTGTACTGTCAGATGCATTTAAATATCAAGCTGGTCAAAGTTTTGGTCAAGTAGAAGTCCTCCTGTGGGGAATAGCAGATTCTCTGGAGTTCCAGGCTGCAGCTACCAGAACTCCAGAAGGCCCTGCACCTTCTTGTTGTGCCTACATGGGATGATCTGGCAATAGTTACATATATGTAGCCCTCTAGGCCGCCCTGACACTCCTCCCACCCTGCGGCCAGCTCCCAGCCCTGTCTCCTAGTTGGTGTGACCCCTTTCCTTATGTGGCCTGCTGATGCCTTGTCCATGGTCTAAACCCCTGTTATCCCAGCCTTCTGTGTGCAAAGCCAAACCTGTTTGTCTGTAGTGTTTTGTGCTGTTTGCCCTCCTTCTATTCCCAGTCTTCCCTTGCATGCTGTATTTCTCATCCCTTCAGTCTTAACATAAATAAGGATCTTTCTCTCAAAAAAAAAAGAACTGTACCATAGCTTCCCACTCCCCCTATAACAGCCCTGTTTTTTCCCCTTATATATTTCCTTCTGTCTACTCTTCCTCTTTTTCATACTGTCTTATGCGCCCCTTTAATCTCTAATATAACATTGAAAATAACAGCTATGCCATTTAGGCTACCTCTTGGGAAATATTCATATACTGTGCTTCACAGGAATGCTGTGCTGTCTGGTGCTGGCTGGCACAAAGCACTATACCCTGGCATGAAGAGCTGCTTGCTTCTACATGACCCAACCTTGCACTACTGCAGCACTTCAGAAACCAAACGCACTACTGATACACGAGGTAACTCTGCATGTTCTCATTGCTGTGCTGTCTTACATACTGTGAGAGCTGAGCAGTTAACCATAAATTATCAAGTATATCTCTGCTGATTATCATATTGTAAGTGATTTGGTTTAAATGCTTTGAAGTGCTAAGGCCTGTATATGTGTTAATAGGTACTTCTCACATTACACAGCATTACCTTCATGTGTAGGCCTTACACAGCTGCACAGAACAACTCTGCAAATCCCAGTTTAATATTTGTTTCTGTATGTTGATTTTGATCTAAGGCAATGTTTTTCCTAACTTAGTGCAGGATATGTTTATGGATAAAATCCGTTTTGATCAGACAGATAGCAGGAAGCCTTCACCATACAATACATTCTGTACCGTTAAAGAAACTCACCTTCATGGAACTACACAAGCCTGAATTGTAAAAACACTTGTTGCATCTGCCTCCAAGCTACTGTCCTATACCTGCATCAAAGATTTCAGATAACAAAATAAATCACTTTATTAACAATAAAATGATTCAGTTTAATGTTTTATTCTAAAACCTGGCTTTGTTGTCTTGGCTATTTGCTTTCAGAGTGAGCATAAAAGCAATAGTATGCACAATTCATATATTTAAATCTTTAATGTCCAGTCAGAACATTTAGATACCACAACCACATGCCAATCTGTGTATGAACATGTCAGATTGGGAAGTTTTATTTTGCAATGATTTTTTTTTTATTGTTTTCTACATGGTACATAAAATACTTGACATGTATTATATAAAGGTTCAGTGAAGGATGTTGATAATTTCTTGCAAGATAAAAAGAAGGATGGTGTATAATTGTCTGGCCATGCCAAAAATCAGCTCTTCGAGGTTTACGATGTTTCTTTTAGGCATTATGGATCATGCCACAATAAATACATTGCAGGGAAAGAAAGACATAAATACAATATTGTATGCTACTAATCATTGCCCCTATATTTGAGAGAATTATTATCTTGCGACATAGTGAGTTTAACTCCTCTTTGGATGAGGATTTTAGGACTGTTAAAAGGAATCTCAGAGAAAAGTTTCTAAATAGAGGGCATTCACTTTGACAGTCTAAGAACTGTGCTCATGAACTAGGAACTAAACAACAGTCTGATGGTGATAAAATAAAAGTGGTACAATGCATAGAATACGGTAAGTTCCAGTTCTATGATCTGTTATTCCTCACAGAATAGTGTTTTCATACGGGAGGGGGCAAAATTTAAGGGAAAAGTTGATGTTCAATAATTTTGTGTGCAGGGGAAAGTCCAATATGTAGAGGCACACGTCCACATGGTAAGAGCAGCATTTGCCCCTGGAACAGTAATTTTCATGTTAACACTATTAATGGAATAAAATTCTTTAGTGACATGTGCTATACATGTTACTTGGGACCTGTGGCACATGGCTTTATTTCTTACTGTCCACTTCCTTGATAATATGTAAGACAGGCAAAACAGACAATTAGGACCAGGAAACTTGAGTAATTTAGTGATTAGGAGAAATGTAAATTTAAATCCATTCCCCACACATATTAATGAGCAACATGGTAGAAATACAAAAAATTCAGGTGCCACTGTATTAGCAAACCCATCACTAGATTATTGACATATTTTGGAATTTTTACTTCTAAAAATTAGAATCACAATCAATTTCTAAGTTTAGAACTTTGATACTGGCAGTTTGAATTTTGAATTAATCATCATTGTCATCATCAACCCTCTTATACACATACTTTTTCCCATTTTTGCCATGGAGTCAGGGTATCGTGTTAACTGTTGCCATCAATCTCAATTTAATGCTACTATCCTACTTTATTCAACAATCATGTCTGACTGTCATAGGTTTACTGTCACACAGTCCATCCATCTCTTCGCTGGCTGCCCTAGTTTCCTATTTTCTTTTTCCTGCTCCCCCAAATGTTCTTCACCAGATTGTCTTCTGCTTTCCTACACATGTGCCCAAATGACTGTAATCCATTCTCTTTGACATTCTCTAGAACTGGAACTACTTTGCCTTCTGCTCTATTTTCATGTTTTCATCTTCTCCACAGTGTTCTTTCTACCATCTGCATCAGGAAATTCCTCTCCATTACCTCTAACTTTCTCAACTGCTCTGACTTCACTGCCCAGGTTACTGTACCATACAGTAGTACTGGTTACACCACTGTTTTGTGCACCTTACTATCAACTTCTTTAGTATTCTTCTGTCACACATTACCTCTGACCCTCTGTGCTAGTTGGCTGCAGACCTTCTGATTCTAGTGTTGACCTCATCATTCAGACTTACCTTCTTCTTAACCACTCCTACAAGATACTTTAAGCTAAACCTGTTCTACTGTTTCCCTTCTATGTGCATTTCCAGCTTGTTCTGATTTCCCCCATTTGCTTCCATGACAACTGTCTTAGTTGTACTCAGTTTTATCCCATGTGCATTCAGTTGTGCATTCTACTCATCTACCATTCTTGTTCAGTGTTTTCTTGTAATGCCACATCCTCTACATAGAGCAGCTTTCTTGATCTGATCCCTTGACTTATTTGTGAATGCAGTTTATCACCAGTGTAAACAGCAGTGGACTTAGAGCTGATAAGCACACCCACTCCCACTGGGAACCCCTATGGGAATTCCTTGATTTGCTTATCTTAAGCAGCTCTAACTGTCTTCTGGACAAAAAACAAAACAAAAGCATTCATTTTTTTGCCAAGCACAGTAACATTAATTAATATAATTTTGAAATTATTCATTCAAATGGTGTGGATCTATTTGTGTTGGATGCATGGGAATGTTAAATAAGACTTTGATACTACTAGAAGATTTCTACAAGAGTGACCTGTTTGAAAAAAAAAAGGAAAGAAGAGGAAAAAAATTGTTGGGGCTCTTTCCCAATAGCTGCAGCTTGAGCCTGATGTACACCTTTAGCTTTTGGCCATGCCACTGTAGCATCAAAATTGGAGCTGCTGTTTCTATACACATGCCTTTGTTTGTAAACTTAAAATATTGTAATGTAACTAAGACAGCAATATCCAGATTTGTTGCTGCCTCGTCAGCCAACTTGGTACTTTTGAACATTTTAACAGTCTTTACACCAATGATTGTTCAATCAGGTCATGGTGAGGTCACATAAGCTACTTTAAATGAATGCAGTATCAGTAGAGCAACTAGTAGTACACTTATCTCAGGTGTAGAAGGGTGTTGGGTCTATTGTTACAACAGGCAGATGAATTGCTGACACTGCAGTGAAGCATAAGGTGGGGGCTGCAGCACTCCTGAGTGTGTTGTTCTTTGGATAAGATGTCAAATCGAGGTCTCATTTAATTGAGTTGGTAGTAGCTCAGGTAGATGTACACGATCCCACAGCACCTATCAAAAAGAGTAAGGGTCCTTTAATTATATACAGTAAAAGAACTCTTACAACATAATTAACATATTTACAAATATTTAGAAATGTACAAATATATAGATATGCAAATATATTTACAAATATTCATAATTTTCCTTATAATCATATTAAATTGTCATCCCTATTAAACTCCCATGCCCTTTTCCAGAACCACTACCTGATTTCATTTAATGTTGTTGCTAAAATCCATTTATCATTAAACATTTCATTTATCCATTTATCATTAAACATTTAATTTATTCTTTCATTCCATATAACCCATATGACATAAAATAACTTTTTATGTATTCTTTTAACATATTTTTACTTCTGTTCTTATGATATCCATATTTAATCATATCCATGTTTATTTTATCCACTTCTTTTACATCTGTGAAACAAATCTTCTTTACATGCTTTTCCCCATAACTTTTTCTCTTTTACATTTCAAAAACATGTGTTCAACAGTTTCTTTTTCTTGATAATGTAAACATATTATATTACTTTTTATATGGCATATTTCCTTTTACTAGAAATGTATCTATTACCAATCTCCACAAAAAATCTTGACATTTTACTTTCTAATTATACCATTTGTTTCTTATTTTTATAGTTTTAATTTTTTCATCTGTTAGATTTTCCCATGGTTTTGCATAGTAATGTTTTATCAGTACAGTCTTATACCATACTTTTCTTTCTTTTTCTATATCATCAGTTTTTGTTTTCCACAAAAATATGTTTTCTTGGTAACATTTTATAGCTTCATTTATACACTATTTTACTCTTTTTTTACCATACCCCCACATTTTTCATACTTATATAATTATGCAATTTTACTACTGATGTTTCATCTTTTTCATTTATCCACTTGAACAATTCATACAAATGTAATGAACCAGCCTATACCACTGGGTTAATTAACCCAAAACCTCCTTCCTCTTATTTACATACAAAACTCTGCTTTTTACTGGGTTTAATCTAGAACTCCATATAAATGAAAAAATATCTGCAATAATTCCTTTTCAAATACTGTTGGTAACATAAATACAATTGGTAAGTATACTATTTTCTATCAGTACTGAATTTCTGAAATGAGCCTTTTTTCTGAACAATAATTTATATGTCCTGCAGAAAAGACCAGCTAGTTTTATTTCTTTATTGTTTTTCCCCATTGAATTCTTCTTATATATTTATTCCCAAATTATATACCTAATGCAGAAATATCATTCATTGTAAAAGATATACCCTTTATCTTTACTACATCCCTTAAACCTTTACTTTTCTCTTTAATTGAAACCATCCCTATCACCTCTAGACACTCATTTATATAAATTATTACTTCTTTTATCCAAATTTTGTTTTTTGCAATTATTATAATGTTAACTGTATATATTAACAGAAGTGGAATTCTTAACCTGTCAGGTGCTATACACCCTACCACCTTCATTTTGTAATTTATTTCACATACTATCACATTCATAACTAATGCTCGAGTATACAACTCATCGAGCATTCCTGTCTTACACCATTCTTCATATGCACCTCTTGGCTTAACCAGCAAATTACAAGTATTTTTACTTTATTATTACTACTGTACACTGACATACATAATTTTATAACTTTCTCACTTATATTATATTCTTTCATTATTACCCATAAGATTCCATGTCCAATTGTATGAAATGCCTGATTAAGGTCTCCTAGCATGATTTTTGCTTCTTCTTTTCTATTAATAATATCATCCACATTTTCTCTAACTATCATTAATAATTCTTGGCAAGCATTCCCCATTATACTATAAGTACTAGCTTCCATAATATTTTCCAGTTTAGTTTCAGATTTCTTTTGTATTATTTCATAAACATTTTATAATCATTATTATCTAATATTATCAGTCTCGAGTTCTTTAATTGTCTTATATTTTCTTTCTTCCATATGAATTTAAGTATTTCACTACATAATTCTTTATATGTAAATCTTAATATAAAAATTAATTAAAAATCTTTAATAAATATATTTTTTCCAATCCCTTAAATTTTTATAGCTTTCATACCCTATTCCAGCTGGTCCTGCAGTCAAATCTATATTTACTTGTCCAAGTCTAGCTCATATAAATAAATTTCTTTTTCCAACTCCTTAGTCTTTTTTTCTGTTAACTTTTTTACTTTTCATGTTTTTTACTACCTTCTTTTTAAAAAAATATTTCTTGTACATATTGTACTATATTACTCATAATACTTTCCTGAGTTCTTCATATGCCTTCTCTGTCCCTGAACACAACAGCACTGCAGGCTGACTTATGTCCAGTGGGTGTGTCAGGTTAGAGCTACAAAGTGTTAGATGTATGGTTAGAAATGAAAATAAGCAGCACACAAGCCACAGATTGTGTACCTTAACATTTAACCTGCCCTTCATTTGTAGGCAACTGCGTATGATATTATTTCCACTTAATATCCTTGTACATTTTAAGGCCAATTATATAGAATGACTTGCACACTGCATATCAAAGATTACTGCTCAGATAAATGTAAGGCAGAGATGCATATTTGCAAATCATAATCATGGCAGGTTGTGTGATCACTAGGTACACTACATCCAAAACTAATACATGTACACATAACACTTGTATGGTTTGATATCAATGTAGATGCTGTTGCAGTTGGTTGTATGCATATTGATTTAAGGTCTTTGCTGTAAATCTGTTTGCGTGGCAAAGAGGGATAAGGCACCCATCCTGTGTTCTGAAGGTGCATTAGAGTAAGAGTTCAAATCCAGACTCTGTAGAAATATCTCATGTGTACTAACATTTTTAGTGTGTATGTCATAGATTGCTTTTCTTCATTTCATCTACCTCTCCCTTTTCATTCTTTTTTTCTTTTCTTTTCTTTTTTATTGGACAGTGTTTGTGCAATACACTGCTTAGCACAAACACAGGAGACAGAGAAAAATGAATGTCAGGTTTGGCTATGCTTATCTGGTTTGTATGAAGCTCAGCAGTGCACAAACTAGACAACTGGCCCACTCAATTAGCATACAATACCCAGACAGCCAAAAATAGCAACCGGATACATTCAGTTAATACTACTGGCCATTGTGCAAACTGACTAAGTGACATTGCACTGTGTTTAACAGTGAGACCTTAAGAATGATTAGTAAAATAGGGAATGCCATGTAACTAGTCCTGTGGCAGCAGGTATAAGTGTAGGGATGTAGTACAGATGGTCCTGAGTTCTAGTACAGGGGGTGCAACCTTTGTTTTACTGCAACATAGACAACTGCGTTTCTTAACCTTCTTATGGCAACAGATGTAAGTATAGAACTGCCATACATATGGTCATGGGTTCAAATACAGAATATTTCATATACTTTTACTGTTGTTCCACTTATCACTATAGTCAGTCTCACTTATAACACTTGACATAATGAAGCTGATATGAATTATATGCATGAGGACTGACACACCAGTATTGTGTCAGTTATTTCTTTATATATCTATGTAGTATCACATTTATTATCAGATGTATAACTGTGGGTATACTGTTTACTATATTCCTGTAAGTATATTTCTACTATCTGGAGTGACATGGCCTTCACATCTGCTTAGCACACATACACAACAATCTGTACAGCCAATAACCTTGAAATTGCAACTTCAATTGTGTAATATCTCACTGCTTGGGACTATTCTGGTTGCCAGTATAAGTCAGAAGCTTGGGATAGTTTAGCCTGGGCTGTATCCAGTGCCACTGATATCCCATGCACTAGTGATCAATGTAGGCATAATTTCAGTGACCTGTTGTGACCTACTGTGGAAAAGAGGATTACCTCTGATGCTTGGATTGAGAAATTTAGGACTGTGGACATCCCACACCTGTGTAAGTATAAACTACAGAGAGTACTTGTAAGACTTAAAAAGCTGACTATAGGCAATACTGGTATTCATAATGGTATTATGTTCTTTTCTGTTTTTATAACAGCTGCCAGGAACTGGAAAGTCAATGTTCAAACCCATGGGGGTAGATTAGCGAGGGTGAAGAAGCATTTGGTATGCATGCAGCAGAAGAGAAGTGTTATTGTACCATTAAAACTTAAAGATAGCTTTTTTGGTATTTTATAGAGTTGCATCAAATTGAGCATGCATATCTCAACTGTAAAAGCAAGTATGCATGCATTAGTCTGTAGTACAAACCAAGAGTACAATATTAGACTTTAGTCAAAGGTTGTGGGTTTAAATACCACACTTCCCAACTATACAATACTGTTGATTCTTTAATTATATTTAAATCAAATTAAAAACTCTATGCCAGTGACACAAACGCCCTGCTGTAAACTGTTATCTGTATAATTGGAACACGCATATGTGCAATATATGCACATGTCAAGGAGTAATTGCTGCAGTTTTTAGAATGGTCTGCATCTGTTAGGAGCTGGTGGTCTTAAAAATAAAAGTTATCTGATAGGAGGTGGTAGTCTTAAAAGTAAAAGTTAAGATAATAAAGTAAAATAATTGTATTACTGCACTGTATGTCACATATGAAAGTAATAATCTTATCTCTTGTTTTTTTTCCACCCCTACCCTTATCTCTCTTTTTTATTTTATTTGTATTTTATTTTTTTTTTAATTTATTTTTTAATTTTATTATGTGTCCATGTCATCCATGTGTACCACATCACTAAATGCTCCATAGCACAATGGGGTAGGCCTGCCCCACAGGATCCACCTCCCTCATACCAGCTCAAGCACAATTGCCCAGCACATCTGGGAGCCAACCTGGCAGCACCATCTCTGCTGCCCCTGCACTACCTGTCCCCTCAGGCAGTCCTATCATGGAGGCTGTACAAGTGGTTCCCTCAGGAGTAGTGGCAGAGGTGGTGATTTTATCATCTGCATAGAGTTTCCAGGGATAGCGTGTATGATTGTGCATCTGTCCCACAAAAAAAAAAAAATCATCCTATACATAGCCCTCCATTTCACACATGTGTCTTCTTGACACACTTGATTCAGTCCAGTTGACTATATAACATGATTGTGTTGTGGTCACACCTCTCTCTAGAGGTGACAGTTGAAATTCAGTTAACATTTTCCACATATGTTCACTTTACACTGTTAAAGAAATGGAAAGCTATGGCTCTTTCCTATCTCTCTTCTGCACATTCCAGCCCTGTTTCCCTTTGATCTTCCTCCTCCTTGCTCTCCATTTTACCACTGTCCTATCTACCCATTTCACCTCTTTAAAACATTTTTGCATGAAGGTGCGCATCATGCACCAACATGCAGCAATGGGGAATGGCAGCAATGTAGTTGCACATATTTAAAAGTATTAGATGAGGCAGCAATTTATTTAAATATATTTAAAGGAATTAGATGCACCTGTATTCTAACCCAGTACCATCTGGCCCCAACAAGGAATGTATCAATCCATTAACACATGCTGCCACAGAGACAGTTAAGTAGCAGGTGTATTTCATAGACTCAACACTAATTGTCAGACTTTAGCAGTGCGACTCACATTTGTGCACTGCTTACATACACACAAACATGTGTATCTCACATGTGTATGCATTTAGCTAAGCTTTACAAAAACCCGCTGCTTGCCATGCTATGGAAATGCACATATTATGCTGTATTAGTGCTGTTTAATGTCCATTACCTCTGTATTACTTGAAATTACATGTGTAAACATTAAAAAAAACTGAGGGCCCTATCTAACAATATGTCACATAATTACAATAGATCCATCTGTTGCCACCCCTCAAGCACTGTGACCCTGGTGTCTCAGTACTTATTCCACACATATATCAACCACAGTACAAAATGTAATATGGAATGTTGTGTGCTATGCAATGCAAATCGATCTAATAACATGCAGGACTACAACTATTGACCTATATGCCTATAAACACTTATCTGCAAGGCTAGGGAAGGAATTAGCATGGACCATATCCACAGAGACATAGGTGACCTTCAACACGGTTGACCCTACCTATTTTGTTTTTGTCAAGGGTAGAGCTTACTTACTGAACTTTTTGGACTTCTTGGATAGTGACCCCACAGACCTGGATGAGGGATAAAAGGATAAACTGCCTATGTTGACTTATCCAAGGCTTTTGACACTATCCTCCATTCATGTGTCATAGTGAAGATCTCCCATGTGGGAATTAAGCCATACAGTAGTTCAAGGATAGGTAACTGGTTCACTGACATAACACACACTCTCAAAGTTGGGGACTGCACCTCCACCAGTAGCTAATTACCATTAGAATACCATGAGGATCTGTGCTGGGGCCTCAACTGTTTGAAAACTACTTCCCTAAAGCACAGGCAGTGGTACATGCCCTGTGGTTTACCAAATTTGTAGATGACTGGTCACTGGACACATAAATATAGAGTCCCCCAATGAAGGTAACATACTATGGAAGAGGCTGTCACACACAAGCGATTGGTGCCAAACTCACTGAATGAACCTTAAAGCATACCATGGTTCATTGTCCCCTTTGGCAATGAAGTACCCCTGCTAATTATGATATACATAGCACTCTTCTAAGCTCAAACACAGTGTTGTGAGACTTGGGAACACATGTTGATAACAATCTACGGGTTAATCACTATGTGTCCATAGTGGTGAGACACACATTCTGCTTTGCTCACATCATACATATGGACATCACCTCCAAGACTAGGGTGATCATACCTCCACTGTACTCTACCCTTATCAGACCACTAATTGAGTACAATGCCCCCCTTCTCTTTGTACCTCACCAGACACTGCAACAATTGAAGAAAACACCCGGTTCTGCCTGGGAGATTCCAGAGCCTCCAAACATGACGTACATGTAAAGACTGAAAAGACCAGTAAGTGTACTCAGTATCATGCAGACTGATGAGAGGTGACCTATGCCTGCCCTACAGAGCAGTGTCAGACCCCACCCTACTGGAAATGCTGCACATCTGCAAACCAAATAGGGCAAGAATAACTTGGCCCAGGGTTCTCAACCTAGCCTGTGACATAAACTGAACATACTGGAGAGATAGATATAGCCACCAATGGTTCACACTCCTCTGTAATAGGCTTCCACTGCATCTGAATCAGTGTTCCTCAATGACCCTTTTCAAGAGCAACTCTGATTACTAGTTGGGTGATTGTAAAATCACCTCTGGGGTGGCACCTATGTCCCTCATGGACAGGGCCAGTTGATGCTGGTCACAAAATTACTCTGATAACAACAACCATCCAATTGTGCTCATTAAGGACACTTCTGTTTTAACACAGCTAGGCTTCTAAACACCAAAGAGCCATTAGGCTAGTAGCCTCCTATGTACAAACAGTATGAAGCTATGAGCCTATGCAGTTCTCCCAACCTTTCATCTTCCACATGACTTGCTGAAGTTATCTACTATAAGTTCACCTGCATTCTTGCAAAAGTCAGACTTGTGGTGTGGTGCTTGCACATACTGTATTCTGTAGTCTGTGTACTTAGATAAGTAGGGGTTCTGTTTTCAATGCAGTCAAGTGGGCATGTATGTCTGTGTCTGTGACTAGCCAGAAAAGCAGATGTGTGCATCCTACAGTTACCACTCCAATCCCATGGATTGACAGTATTTTGATACTTACACATGCCTACACATCCATTTCATGCAGGCCTCTCATCTTCTTCACTCTGACATGTAGTGCTGATGTCATCCAGTATAAGTTGGCCTGCAGCCTTATAAAAGTCATACTTGTGTTGTGGTGCTTGCATAAAATACTGAGTTCTGTAGTCTGTGTACTTAGAGAGGGGTCCTGTTCTCACTGCAGTCAAATGCATGCATGTGTGTGTGTGTGTGTGTGTGTGTGTGTGTGTGTGTGTGTGTGTGTGTGTCTAGCCAGAAGAGGAGAAATGTGTATCCTGCAGTTACTGCTCCAATCCCACAAATTGACAGTATTTTGATACTTGCACATGCCTACAGATCAATTTCATGCAGGCCTCCCAACCTCTTTGCTCCAACATGCACTACTGTTATCCACTATAACTTGACCTGCAGCCATGCAAAAGTCAGACTTATGCTATGGTACTTGCATAAATCACTGAGTTCTGTAGTCTGTGTACTTAAATAGGTAGCAGTTCTATTCTCATTGCAGTCAACTGTGTATGTGTGTGTCTAGCCAAAAGATCAGAAGTGTGTATTCTGCAATTACCGCTCCAATCCTGTGAGTTGACAGAATTTTTATACTAGCACATGCCTACAGATCCATTTCGTGCAGGCCTCCCAACTTCTTTGCTCCAACATACACTGCTGCCATTCACTATAAGGTTGGTCTGCAGCAGTGTAAAAGTCAGACTCATGCCATGGTAGGTAGGGTTCTATTCTAACTGCAGTCAATTGTGTGTGTGTGTGTGTGTGTGTGTGTGTGTGTGTGTGTGTGTGTGTGTGTGTGTGTGTGTGTGTGTGTGTGTGTGTGTGTGTGTGTGTGTGTGTGTGTGTGTGTGTGTGTGTGTGTGTCTAGCCAGAAGAGCAGAAGTATGTGTCCTGCAGTTACTGCTGCAATCCCATGAACTGACAGTATTATGATACTTGCACATGCCTACAGATCCTTTTCATGCAGGCCTCCCAACTTCTTTGCTCCAGCATGCACTGCTGATGTCATCTACTATAAGTTGGCCTGCAGCTATGTAAAAGTCTGACTTGTGCTATGACACTTGCATAAAATATTGTGTTCTGTAGTCTGTGTACTTAGTTAGGGGTTCTATTCTCACTTTAATCAACTGTGTATATGAGCTACTGTTTGACATTACAGAGAGCATTTTAAACCAGCATGTGTGACACTGTTATATTCTCCTCAATAGACACTGCTGATATCATCAGCAACATCATATTTTTGGATATGCAGCACTCCCACCAGGGCAGGGTCAGAGACTGGTCTGGAGGTCAGGCAGAAGCCACTTCATCCTATACAATAAAGATTACAGTGATTTGGCTTTTAATTTATCGACATACATCATGGCATGGCTTGTAGGCCCTGTGTTATCTTGCTGAGAAAGCCCTGTGGTCGATCCAGCAGCTTCATATGTCTGGTGAGATACATGAAAAAGAGAGCATTATACTCTATTAGTGTTGTAACGAGGTTTGACTACAGTGCTGTCATACAATCCTAGGATCTCAATATGATGGTGTTACTTGTGATTTGCACAACACAGCCTTTCAATACCAGTGTGAACACTTCATGGTCAAAGTTCAGAGTGCTATCTACATATATTCCCTATGCATGCATCACTGGATTTCTGCATAGCAAGACTGTTGTCAATGTTATGATTAACATGGAATTCTACTTTTCAGATGGACAACATTATAAACGCACACTTATGTATTTATTTGTAGATTGTGTGTCTTGGTCACCATTCAGTTGTGTGTGTTAGCTCCTCCTGTACTATGTTATCATCATTAGCAGAATCAGTTATTGCACACAATATGCAAGAATCAGCAAACTTGGTAAGCCAAAGGCCATATACTTTAGTCTGAACCATTGAGAAATAGAGTTAAAACTGTGAAGGAACAAGCACAGATTCCTCAGGTTTGTAGATGGTGACAGCTCTACTGGTACAGGTTGATTCACCAACTTTCACATGATGTGTTCTGTCAGTGAGCCAACTGGTTAGCCATCAACTAACGTAAGGGTTAATCCCCAGCCTGGAGGTTTTCTCAATGATACCTGCATGGAGGATTGTGTCAAAACCATAGGCCAGATCACAATAATCAGTACACACTGTCTTACCTTCATCCAGGCTTATCACATGGAATCAATGGGCTGTGACAATATCACACATTACCTATGGCGTGACTCAGCAGATACACCTTCCTGATATGGTTGAATACACAGTTCAACACACCCTTCACATGGCCTGTGTTCCCATACAAGGGTGTACATCAGCATGCTTCCACCTGAGCTGGGGGGACAGCACTTGATGCATGCATGTATAAAGCATCCTGACTCTTCCCAACTGTGAGGTAGACCAACATGTCATCATGGACCTCTTCTAAATGCATACTAGTAGTATTCCAGGTGTTTGCAGCAGACCTGTGTGAGTTGTTAATGCTACATCAAGTCAGTTGCATCTAATAGATGTCCTCAAAGAAGTCATTGAGGGCATGCATGATGACAACAGTATCATCTTGTGGAACTTGACCAGGTCAAGGCATTTGACACAAATCCACACTGAGGTATTCAATAAACACGGTCATCTGTGGCCATAAACAGCTATATAACCAAATGGGTAGACCAGTTTATGACATACGTGGCATCTCACTATGCTGAAATGTGTGACGTGACCTATATGTCAGGTCCAGTAATCAGGTCAGTACATCAGTGGTGTCTGCTAGGCCCTTTTCTGGTCATTAGTTAAGTGGTGGACATCACAGATGGCATACACATGCTGTGTCCAAACAACTACCTGAAGGACTACAAATTGTGGGTAATCATTGACTCCAACTGTGATACTAGTATAATACAGACAGTATCAACACATACCAAAAACTGCTGCCATAGCCATGACAACAGCTGCATTGACAAGAAACATGTCAGGATTTGTTGAATCATGAAATGAACATACCACCCATGTATAATGTGGACATCATACCCTATAATCAGACCAATAAGCATGTGACCCATATCCTTGGGTAGATGGTAAATGGTATATCCATTAGCATGTGGTCACATTGTTGACTACTCCCTTGAATGTAACACAAGTACTGAGTATGTGAAGGACATGATCATCAGAGGCCATAATACCTTCATGGTTCCCAGCCTTCATCACCCCAATAACTGTGCACAATACACCCTTCTTCATGTACCTCCCTACACATCTTCCAGTGATGTGTAACTGAAGTGTACCATCTTTGTCACAGTGCGCTGCCACACAGCTTATTGACTATACCTAAGTATTCTTTTTGTGGAATATACACGACTGTCTGATTTTGCAGAACACCAATCAAGTTGTTACACTAGATGCATGTGTGCCACCTCTTCTGCTTATGCACACACTACATACATAGGTGTTTGACAACATTAATGGCATGTATATCATTTGTGACAGTGTGGATTGTGCCATATATAAATGTGTGTGTGTGTGTGTGTGTGTGTGTGTGTGTGTGTATATATATATATATATATATATATATATATATATATATATATATATATATATATATATATACACAGCATTGTCCATACTGTCACACACAGGTATAACAGTGCCCCTCCTAACACCTCCGGCAGATATTACAGTGCCAGGACAATGTACGTGGTTACCTTTGTAAAGTGTGGCTGTATCATAATAGTTGTTCAAGAGTACATGTGTGTGCAGACACATCTTTTATCACTCCACATCACATGTTATGTCAGAGGCATGGGTTTAGTGATGGTATTGTTCTGATATTGGCCATGATTGTGGTTGGTTCCTGTAGTGTTTGCCATGATCCTTTATGTGTGTCCCCCCTGCGGGAGACCTCTGCTGAGAGTACACTTACATTCAGGCATACCAGTTTGCACAGCTTCACAATATGCACCCTACCTGAGCTGCATGTCAGATCCCTGATAGATGTCCTCTGTATTATTCATATAAGGATGCTTATCTCACACAGATATCCTCCTCATCGTTATGACACCATGTACAACAGTCACAGACAACACATTTTCACAGTACAGTCCATACTGTACCATATAGATATGTACTTAGTGTTGCTGTTACAACCATCTTCCATTGACATGCCCTCCTCTGCTGTACATGAGGGAGTTTCACCTGTCCTTTTTCTCTGTATTAATTCCTGCAATTCAATGTGTGTCCATATTCAAAACACACAGTACCCCCTGAGTGATTATTTTACATGGCAATCCATGTCATGTTACAGATCATTAACACAGCTTCATTGCAGAATGCCAGGGATGGGATATCACATTACTCTCCACTGTAAATACACTGTTCTATATTATGTTTGGACCATATACTTCACATTCATACCTCTCAGCTGTCCAGATATTCCCAGGATGTCCAGATGTTTTCCTTATCAAATGTGTGGCTTTCTGCCACATCACTGGGATAATATCTACACTGATGTGACTCACTATTACATACATTTGAGTGCATACCTCTCAACTGCCCTGATTTGTGCAGGATGTCCAGTTTTGTCACATATTTGTGATCTTTTCCTCATAACATTTTTGTTTTCCTGCAAATCATTGCCATGTCATTGTGGAGTAAAGTCAGAACCTGATGACTGACATTTGAGTTTCACACTTCATGCTCTTCAGAAAGTTTATACTATTGCACAACCTATTTATTCTCTCAACGTTCTAAGTTTGAAAGTGTAATATTAAAAATCTGTCACTATTTTTGGCCCCTTGTACCCCCCATTATGTATGTCTTTGTCCACACATCTTACTCAAAGAGGATAACAGATATGTTTGAGTTTCATTCTACCACATGTCTATGTGACATCTTTGGCAAACATGTACCTATTTCTGGTTAAATGTATCCACATTATATTGCCCTTTGTGAAAATATGTTGCACTAATAGATTCACAACTATGTGTGAAGCCCTGGTGCTCTGGTTTAAACAGAATTGTATCCACATTCCCTTACATGGTTTGCTGAGCAGCAACACTGTTGCCAGCTGCATAACCTAACATGCCACATGTCATTACTATATATTGCACATCACTGCTCACTGCACACTGTAGTGCAAATATGTGCAAAGCCTTCAGAGTTTATTGAATCCTGGGGTATCTTTAGCTAATGTATTGTTTTTATCTTTTTTCTTTATAGCTGTCTTGTGCTCATAAATCCTTTTAGTTAGGGGTCTTGTAGGTTTACCTACATAGAACTCCTGACAGGAAGCACAGACTCCAAGGTAAACTACATTAGAGGAAGTACAATCAAACCTATTCTTGATTTTAATTTCAAAACGGTTATGCTTGAAAATAAAATTGGTTGAATTATAAATAAATCTACAAAATTTACATTTATCACACTTAAACATATCTAATCACTGATTAAAATATTTTTTTCATTTACATTATATTGTGTATTCTCAAAAAAACTTTTTAAAGTTCTTGTCTTTTTGTAACAAAAGTGTGGACTAATACCTTCCACTTTATATAACTCTCGGTTCCCTTGAATAGTTTCTTCAGTACTAAATTTACTTAATATCCTAAAGTATATAGCAAAGAATCAAGTGAACTGCACTGGTGTACTGTGGGTGTGACCCCTCATATTATTATTCACACCACATAGACCTAATTATTATACATATCTCGTTTTTAAGCTACCAGACTTTGAGTTAACTCTGACAGTACTATCCCATGTGTAAATCCATGGCTAAATCATTTTGGGTAAAAAGTTATTGTGGGTTGGAAATACTTGTTCTAACTTTCATTAGTTACTCTTGTCCCTGGACATGGGCACATGGCTGAGCAAACAGTATTCTGTATCAGGTGTCTTGTCCTATGTAACAAAAGCCTGGGTCTCCCTGGACAGTTCACGTATACCACCCCCCCCCCAAAAAAGAGACATATGCAGGATACTGCATGAACAAAGTTGCATCTCTAAGGTGTACTGCATCTTTAAGGTGTACTGTTTTCAGCAGCCAGAAGCAACTAAGGGAAGTTTCTTTCTGCAGATGAAAGAGTACAATAGGCTCCCATATGATACTACAAGATAGTAGTTTTCCTAATTTTTCTGCTACCAGTTGCACTTGAGTACAGTATTAGACCTTAGTGAGCCAAGTAGATTCCTAGGATTGTTACGACCCTCTAATCATTTGAAATTCAGTGGCAGTGTTTTGTTATGTGCTTCCATTGAGGGTAAGCCTTAGGAGAAATATAGCTCTAGGCTAAGGATTCCAAGGACCCCCCCCCACCAGCCCTTTTGCTCCATTCCACATACCACCCATGTGCTGCCTCTACATCTCAAAATAAGAAATCACATTCAACTGAATAACGAGCAATGTAGGAGAGGAGAGCAAACACCATGGGGTACATGGCAGAATCCATGTTTATTACCCAGAGTTCAATCTCACTCTTGACTTTGATGACTTATAAAGACTTTCAGTCCTAAGTAGCTGCAAAATCAGCTGTCTACATCCCAAAGTACTTGGTTCCCCTATGTACTGAAACAGACACACTATGTAAGCTGTGTTTCATTGGAGGATCCAGTGCTCTACTAAATAATAGCAATAATAACAACAAGAACAACTATAATTGTCAGCAAATGGAAAGGCCATAAATGTTTTGTATCCATGAACACATATATTCCATCAAGCAGACATCTAAGGGGAACTTGAAGTATTTGCCATCCATTAGAAACAAGTTAATTAAAACAGAAAAAACAATGTCACAGGTCATTTTCCACCTGCACTGGCCACATTATATAGCTTCTAGCTTGCTTCTAACTAGTATGGTCCTTAACATTTATAGAATTTTTTTATAGCTAAGGTGAATGGCATATTAAATGAAATTTGGGCCCTGGGCCGTTTTCAAACCAAGGGCATACTCATACTTTTTATTTTTTTATGACCTTACATAAATGCACATGTCCTTTAGGATTCACCTACTTGATTGTTAAATGTATCTTTATCTATCAGATTGTTTTAAATTATATTATTTAGTAATAAAATATTTGTTGGACTGTAATCTTGAACATTTTTCTGCAACAAATTAAACAAAATTTACTAACCAATAATACAAAATCACCCATTTCATAGGATCATAGGAGGTTACTAGGCTAATGGCCCTGAGACCCTTACAAGCCTAGCCAAGGGTTTATCCCCAAAAAGAAACCTAAGTCAGCACCTTTCACCCCTGTCAATGATGGACACAGGTGGAACCCCTGGGACAAATTTGTGGTTTCCCATCCACTCATCAAGGTTGCGCTTAAACAGGGTCAGCAAGGTGCTCTGTTCGATGTGTAAGGGAAGTCTATTCCAAAGATGGGGCAGCCTCTGGGAGACAAACCTGTCTCTCTAGCAGATTTTGTTGATGTCACATATTAGATTCAGGCCTTTTGAGTGGATAGTGGGAGAGGAGTTAGACTTACAGATATGGAGCATCTCTAGTAGGGCAGGGTCCGTGATTGCCTTGTAGGTGAGACACAGCTCACCCCTGAGCAATCTGTATGATACCAAGTAGAATGATAGTGATTCGAGCCTGTCTGCATAGGACAGGTGTTGGGGCCATGGATTTTCTTTGTGAGGTATTTCAGTGGCCTTTCCAGTTGGTGCAGATGTTTGGAGAGGTACAGCCCATTTCAGAACATTTTAAACCACAAAAAGGCTACACATACACTGCTGTTGTTATAATCCACCAATTTCTGCTTTCATCAGTTACAGTCACTTTATTGACTGCATACACCTCACCTGTCTGATTGTGAAAAACATGGGCACAGTAAAGTATTCCAGTTTGCTTTATGCAAATGCACACTAGTCCTGCAAAGGCAGTTTAATGACTGCTTAACTTTATCATGTCAGCAAGCTCAGTTATTTTTCTCTACAGACTTGTGAACCATGAAAGACCCAAATCACCTTGACCTCCTGTTTCTTCATGGAACAAATGATTCATCAAATACCCAGTGAAAGTGACCAAACTTACATCATCAGATAAATAAAGCGTGTTAAGCATAATAGACTCATATCCAAGAGTACTTCTCACATCTGCAGCAAACTTCCACTACATCAAGCAGAATAGTGTCTTTGTTATCTGCAAGGTAAACCTACATACTGGATGGCCAGCCTTACGTTGTCCCTCTGACCTGCCTTACATTACCCTTATCATGACTGAAAGGAACTTTTGAAAGTTTGTAGAATGAGTACCTAGTACTGACCTATGAGCCATGAACTTCCTGTTTTATATAGAGAATTATAAAGAGATTATCTTTTGAAAACAATTTTTTAATCTTTCTTTTATTTTTGAGAAATTACACTCATTCATGCTGCTTTCAATGCATTTGTTTCCACTGTGAAATCCAGCTGTTTTTTTAAAGTACTACTCACATCGGAAGTCATCTAAGGACAGGAACAGCACATTTGCAGAGGTCTCTTCCCCTGTATCTTAGAAATGGGCATAAAGGCATAGGGTGGGTCATGATTTAGCAGATCAAACACAGATTGGACAGGAGTGGATCAGGATTCAGCAGAATGCACAGCGTTGGCCTTTACATGCCTCAAGTTTATACATGTATACATGCTGTCCTGTGGCAGACACACTATACATACATTAAAGTAATCCAAGGGTTCCTACATGTCAATCACTTTTCTACATAGAATTTCAGTAGGAATACTTTGGTGTCTGATCTGGTCATTGCTAATGTCCTAAATGTAATTTAACTAGTTTTACAGTCTGGAGATTATTGACTTGTCTGTCAAGCATGCATAAATACAAAACAGGTTTTTAATGAGCTACACATATCGTGCAGTGAAACAACCATAGTATTTAGGTAGAAGTATGGAAAGGTAGGCTACATATTGCTTCCTGAACAGTGTTCTTAAAGGTTTTCTTTGTTAGTTTAGAAGTTTCATATTTCAGAATGTTATGGTGTAAAAAGAGTGATTTTTGTAGTAGCACTTTGGCCATAAAAAGAAAAATCTCTGTGTTTAGAAATTTAGAAAACTTGATTCTCTGGAACATTCACAGAACACAGATTTCTGAATTTTACTGCTGAGTAATAATTCTCTGATTCACTAAATTTAAGAACTATGCAAGACTAGTTCATGATTTAAAGCAGTATGTTAACTGTAGCTTAGAGATAAAGGCAATACTTCTGCATTTTGCTTTATTTCGTTAATGACAATTATTTGTACAAAAACAGATGCTAGTAGTTTCTCATGCAGTATTGTTATTAAAGAGGTTATGAGTTTTCACACTCTGCTGATTTAACGGATGACTTGTTTCAAACTTTTCTGACACCAACAAAGTACTTCACCTGAAAAGAGCTTGGAACTGATAATGTTTGCTGTCAGTAAACTAAAACATTTACAGGTAAAGTAAATATAATAACATTTAAGGCATTTGCTGAAATCAGGAAGCAAATGGAAAATGCACCAAACAAGCCTGTATACAAACTCCGTTTATTGCAGTACCAAATGGAAAACGCACTAAACAAGCCTGTATATGAACTCCGTTTATTGCAGTTGTTTCCATTTGTTACTGCAATAAACGGAGTTCATATACAGGCATGTTTGGTACATTTTCCGTTTGGTTCCTGGTCTTCTGTTATTCGCACTGCACCAGATACTTGGATTTGCTGAAATCAGCCAGAAACCGCCCCAGGTCATTAAGTAGCAGTATGTTACATATTGTATTAAAACAGAGTACCAGTGGCAACAAGAATGTTTGCAGAGACAGAATTCCAGAAAACCACAACATAGTATGTTCATTTGGGCACTTGTGTATAACTGGACAAAGAAACTGCCAGGCAGACTTCAAGTTTTGTAATCAGTCATAAAATCAAGGTTTACTTGTATGATATATAGATGTGGTAAACAAATCAATACTGGCAGATGTATATGTTAACCTCATACCTGAATTTCAGAACTTTTTAGAGAACCAGGACATACTGGTCTGAAGCTGAGTTATAAATGTAGTAACAAGTTTTCCAGTAATGTGATTATGGTGTAATGAGCATGTGATTTTGTATGAATTTCCAGTTATTCATATTCTGTCATGTAACTTATATGCAGCCATTGCTTTGCAGTTCATATGTACAGTAGCTCCTGTCGATTCTTGCACATTTACAGTTCTACTGCTTCTTATACAGTTTATTTGAAGGAATGGTGACTCTCAGGTGAAAATATCTGCACACTACTTTCTTCCAGGATTATTTCACACTAAAAAAAGATAATGCACTGGTGTTCAAGTGTCGAGACTGATTTTTGATCACAATGCTTAGGTTAGATAAAGTATGTGTGCATGAGACAGGAAGTAAAGGCAGTTCTGAAAAATGTATTTTAAATTACACATACACTACAGGCATACAAACACATACATTTCAGAAGAGCAGCTATAACACCTAAGGATAAGGAAAGCACTTTCACTTCTTCATTAGTTACTAAAGTGATTATTAGACCTACCTAACTATGACACAGCTTACCAAAATTAGAATAGTGACTTTGGTCCTAGGTGGGCTGGGTTGGAGGGATGGGAAGGGAATGAGCAGCATATGTTAGCTCCCCCATCCCAAAGGTTGGGACAGTAATTTCTGCTGGCAGCTGGAGAACACACTAACACAGACTGTGGCATCTCTCCCCAGCTGCTGGTGGGCTGCTACTCTTCTATTGGTGTCAAGATCAATCCACCCAGCTAAGGATTCCCTTCCCCTGTAATCTAGAAATTCCCATCCTGAGACACTCATTTGAAGCCCTCCCTTCAACTATTACCTCTCCAACGGTTTAGTAGACACAGATAATAAGGTCATTCAATGACTAAAGAGGCAGGGTCCACCTACAGGATTGCAGTAGGATTGGGCCTCTCATCCTGGACAGTAGTGAGTGATAGTAGCAGGGAGATGAGTGGTCTTATATGAAGCAGACTGCACACACTTTCTCTCCCTGAAGAAGAAGGACACACCTGCAGGGTTGCAGTAGCATATGGACAGGCTCCTCCTCGGATATGTAAGGTAATAGGAGGCACGAACAGGCTCATAGGAGTTATGGGCAGACATCAGTGGTGAGTGGAATTGGGGCCAAAAGATAACATTAAGCAAATAATAATTTTTTAGATGCAATTGTTATGCAATGTTTCAAACATCAAATTTTAAATATATTCTGTGATTATAGTGGTATAACTGTGTAATTGTGTGTGTGTGTGTGTGTGTGTGTGTGTGTGTGTGTGTGTGTGTGTGTGTGTGTGTGTGTGTGAATATGCATGCTTGTGTTTATATGTGTGTTTATGTGAGTAGATTATCAGATTATTCCAGATGAAAGGAAATCATACCTTTCTTGCATATTATAATACATCAAATGCTGTTTTCTTGTCATATTGTACCTGGAGTGAAATACGTACCTCATGCAGTTAGTACTGAGTGGGGATTTTCTTGCCTCTGCTAAATTTTCCTCAGCAAAAAAGTATACATTCCATATGGCTGTAATGCCAAGAGTTCAGTCATTTGAAAACGCTTGTGCTATCTCTGTGATATTGTTAAGGTTCCTTCACTTTCATGTACATTTATGTTGTTGACAGGCATAAAATGGACTTGCTCTAGGCATACCTTGCTCAGTGGTGATAGTAATACTTACTGAGACAAGGCTGTAGTTCTGTGTTGGAAAGAAGTCCACATTACATATTACCTTTTTAAGTACTATATCTCCCATGCCATTCAGTCATTAGCTCCCTTTATAAGTCTTAGCTATCAGTGTGAGAGTAAACAAAGGGGCAGAAGCCATCAGTGGGAGAATAGACAAAGGGGCAGAAGCTAAGTGGAAGGGGTCACCATTCAGACAATAATGAAGGGTGTTTGAGCCTCTCCCTTTTTTACTTTGTAATTTCTTTCACCCAGGCAATATTTGTCCCAAGGGTCTGATGGTCTGTCTTCAACTCCAGATTGGGGTCACCCACTTTTAAGGCCTATACCCTATATGTTCCATTGCTAGGGTACTAGGTAGACTGCTTCATATATACACCCAGCCTCTGACCTCACAGCTACTGACAAGGATGAAAATGCACACTATCTCAAACATACTTCATGCACATGCTCAGTCAGCTGAGGAGTACCATGCATGTGAAGGGTGTGGATGTGTCAGATGTTAGAGTTGACTGTGAAACTTGGGCTGATGTGCCTAGCCTCAGTTGGATGTCAGTTAATCAGCAAGCCAGGCTGCCTTCTTCCCCCAAGACGAGCAGTTCAGTTATATAGCTTCTCATTTCCAGTTTCTGGTTTCTCCAAAGCCTTGGATGCTCACTGAACCCAGGTCCACTGGGATGCAGCCAGAGCTTCATTCTCCTATGCCGTAGTCCTACCCCATATCAGCTACCTTCTCTTCCCATCATAAATAAAAAGATATGTTTTTAAGAAGGAAGCTTTGTAACATATGAAGGATATTTATATAAATAATCAAGCAGCTAGATTCAATAAAGCCTACACAGTAGCACACTGCTTTGGATTCAGCAAGTGGCTCTCCGCAGTGTGTAGAGCTGCACACAGCTGCGCAAACAAGGTAAACACCATGGCAAGCAAATTGCAGCATGAGCAGCTGAACTGTATGCTAATCAACCAATCCAAGATGGTGGAGCGATTCAATAAGTTATAAAGCAACTGTGTAGACTTAGTGCTGGATTTTCCTGCAAACTCCAAAATGTATAGGAATACAGTCACTAAAAGGAGTCTACAAAGAAACAATGTTAGGGGCTGCTGTTGCTCTAATTCATGTGCATGTGCAACAGGCTGACATCTATGCTGCTGTTACAGCTAGTAGATCAAGGCCAAGAAGGAGAAGAGTTTTCAGATCCTGGGTAACTTATCATAACCTACATGATGTGGAAATTGTAGAGTGCTACAGGGTGGATAGAAACACACTACAGGAACTCTGCAACCTGTCGTCTTCAACTCAGAGCCGGGGCAAACTGAGGGGAACATAACCCAGTGGAGAAAAAGGTATATGTAGCACTTAGAATCTTAGCTGTAGCTACCTTTCACAGACCAACAGGGGACATGCTGGAGGTCACAGGCATCAGCATCCAGAACCCTCCATCAGTTATTGAATGCTATACTCCAACATGCTAGGGATCACATATATTTTCCCTTACTCCTGAGGATAGGGACAGAAATATGCAGGAGTTTTACCCTGTAGCACACTACTATGACATACTGGGTGCCATAGATTGCACATATGTAGAAATTAAGGCACCACCCAGGGAACAGAAAGGGTCTATGTTAATAGAAAGGGCTTTCATTCTATTAACAGCCAAGCTGTGTGCAATGCCAAGGGAATCATCATGAATGTGTGTGCTGGCAACTCTGGCAGGTGCCACAACTCACACATGTGGCACACCTCCCAACTGTATCAGATGTTCACTAGGGGGGATATCCCACAGGGTCATTTACTGGGGGATGTAGGTTATGCACAGGAATCATGGCTGATGACACCCATCAGAAATGCATACACACCCGCTGAAGAACACCATAATGAGGCACGCACTCAAACCAGAGGTATTATAGAGCATATGTTTGGCCTGCTGTAGTCTTAGTTCTGGTGCCTAGATACATCTGGGGAGCCCTGCATTACAATCCATGGACATGCACTGAAATATTCACAGTATGAGCCATGCTACACAACATTATCCCAAGAAAACAGCTTCAGCAGGCTCAGCAAGAGGAAGCATCAGACAGAGTTAGCACTGAAATAAAACTGTTGCACCTGATGGATTTACAAGGTAAGTATTGAACCTGGAGTGTATTGTGTGATAATATGAATGGGTGGCATATCCTTGCATTTCATTACTTGGTAGTGTAAGCAAGTAAAAGGTGGGAGATTTGTATACAAAAAACCTTAACATGTGAAAGCAGAGACTTATTTGACTTATATGTGTCCACTATTAATTAGTAGGCCCCAGGCATCGAAGATTCATGCAGTCATACCTCTCAAAATTAGTAATGGTCACTGCATGTCCTCAGTTTAGCACCATATGTTTGTACTGGAAAATGATTAAAGAGACAAGTTAGAAAGTAATGATACACATTGCAGTTTCAGACTTCACAACCTTTACAAGATCATTCACAATAAAGTTGGAAAAGTTTGATGATATCAACTGTTTAACTTTCTAAGACCAATATAACTCAAAAGTACAATTACCAGTTCAACATCACAAATGCAGATATATAAAGCACTAAGTCAGCTATGCACTGTGAGCTTCAGACAAAGTCTATATATCCCTGAATCCAAAAGATACAAGACAGGGATATGACACAGTTATCATCACTTGCATAGGGTGTTGGGGGGGAGGCAGGAAGCCTAGGCTGACACAAAAGGTCTGTGAGTATGTGTGAATAGGAAAGAGCAGCAGGCAGACATTTGGGTAAAGCAACAAATGGTCAGTGAAACAAAATGAGTTCTAAGCTTCACGGCTGAACCATTTAACTGTTGTGTGTGTGTGTGTGTCTATAGGGGTTCTCCAGGTGAAATTCATGTGTAAGTATCTGTGTGAACATAGCCAAGCTCTGTGCTAGCTCTATATCTTGGTATGTCGGACATGTGTGAGCCATTCATGGTAGAGGTGGCAGTTCATCATTGTCATCCCTCACCATGAAAACTGGCTCTTCCAGGAGTTCCACTGGCATGTCCATGTCCACTGTCAGAGGCACTGTTGCTGCCTGAAAATGACTGAAGTCTGCTGGACGAGCTCCCCTAACGAGTATGCCTAGGACCATGACCCCATAGCCTGCCATGTCTGGGTGTGGACAGATCACACACTGATGGAGCAGTGCAAGTACTGCCACTATGGGAGAGTGATCAGGCATGGGCATGTTGACCAACAGAAGATGATGTGGCTGGCCTAAACCCACAAGAGTGCAGTCCCCCCTCCCAGCAGATGTTCCATCACAGACACTGCTCATTCCAACATGTCATTCATCTGATCCACTGAATCGGCAACATGGTGGAGGCAGTCATGCATGTCACAATGTGCCACATCTATACCTCTAAGCATTTCTCTGGAAGACCATTGGGAAAGTGCCTGTGCCTCCATAATGGTCCGAAACATACGTCGAGTGGCACAGGAAGACACACCTGGATCAGGTGGAGGATGGACAGCAGGCCTCCTCTAAGCACCCCTAACAACCCTCCTGCATGGCACCTTGCCCACACTTTGGCTATGGCCAGTGTCAACAGGCACTGAAGCCACAGTATCCCCACTTCCCTGATTGATTGTCTTACCCTCCACCTGTCCAATATCTGTCAGCTCACTGGAATAGGTAGGTTAGGCCTACAGGCTGTGCCCTATTTAAAATAGAACAAAACGGAAACAATAGGAGCCGACAGCAGTAAAATACTTAAAAAGTAACTGTTTTAATGTGAGCGCTTTCGGCCAGGAATGCCCCAGCCTTCATCAGACAAAACAGTTTTAAAAAGCACAAACAGGTTCATTTATACTAAATTAAAGCTGCTCTAATTATTAATTAGAGCAGATATCCTTAGCAACAAACAGTTTAACTAATAACAAACAACATAAATTTCAGGACAGCTAATAAATATTAAAAGGAAGTTCTTCAAAAAAAACAAAAAAAAAAAATGAAAATAAAAAATAGGAATATATATATGTATTTACATATTTTAACTAAATACCATAGTAAGACTGCTATTTTGAAAACCTAGATAAATCCAATAATATTATAAACAAATAATTCTTATTAATAAAATTAATAAAACAAAATTACAGCATACACAATAATGCTTATAAGACTTACTTATGTAGAATAAATGTTCTTTATATTGCATAAAGTGAAATAGAATAAAATAAATTAGAAATAGAATAAAATAAATTTACTTAAATTAATCATCTCCTAAGCGATAGAATTTCATGGGATACCTGTATGTCAACCTCAGTGTCAGATTCAACCTCTAAACATCCTGACCATGCCTCTGTTTAGCCACATCATCATCAGAGTCTGCTGATACTCTGACATCAGGAGGTAGACGTCCCACACTTCCACTGTCAGGATCACCTGTGATAATAAGCAACAAACACAGGAACAATTAATCCCTACACTACTATAGTCCAATATATGCTAACAAACTAACAGTGGTGCCGCTATTAGACAGTACAGCAATAACACAGCAGTCCTGACATCAACATCACACACTAAAATATTTCTTTGAATTGTTCATCAGTACTGACATAAAAATGTTTGGCTTACCATGTGCAGATGAAGGTATCCTCTGTATGCCAGTTGGGCCTTGAAAAAGTTAAGCAAAAGTTAAAGACAACATGATCACAGTTAACAGTAATATAGGGGGTAATAATCTTTCCCCTTTATATGCCTATTAACTATACTTGCAATAAGCACTTGGATGACAACTCCAACCTAAGCCTATGTGTAAGCAAGTTTTGTAAAACAGAACTAACTTATTGATTTAAATTGCTTTACTATACAACAGTATTTAACAACTGAGATACAAAAGCCTACCTTGAAGCTCCTCCTGGGACATGCTTGCTGTCCCTGAAACAGTACCACCAATATCAAGGACATCCTGTTCTACACTTTCCTGGGAGCTGTCTGGATTCCTGACAGTGGACAGGAACTCTTCATTTGCTGTTAGTGGTGGCTCTGTAGCAGGCCCCCAGGTACTCAATTGACAACAGCCCACTGCAGCTGCTCTCCTTTGTGCAGACGAAATCAGGTTAGTGGCCCTGTGGTGCACCTGATCATATGTCCTGCTGTGGCCATCCACTGCATTAATGTATCTGACAATCTGCTGCCAAATCTGCATTCTGCCTAACATATCTCCACATCCTCTCTCAAGCAGGAAGGCACCATGTTGCCTAAAAGCATCAATAATGACCTGATTCTCCGGGTCAGTGAAGGGTAGTTTTCAAGGATTGAGACACCTGAGTGGCATAGTCTTAAGTGTCCTAAAAGACAACAGAAGAATAATACACATAAGTATCACATAACTATAAAATAACTGTTCCCAAATAAAACCGAAAAGGTAGGATTTCAGTATTACCCACTGGAGAAACATAAAACAATCTACAGATTTGAAATATGAACAGATTTGAAATATGAACAACAGGCTAGATGCAAAAAAAAAGGAGAGTAGCAATAGCAGCATATCCTTGTATGTACCATAGCAGAAATGCAGCTTTACTCCACTCCTCCCAAAAAACAGGCAAATTACATATTTTGTTAATAAACCATCTTTGAAATGCTCAAAGTGCTATCAAATGAACTGTCCCTGAAACATGTATACAGATTTAACACAGAACATTCCATGTTAAGGTATTGTTAGGGTTGGGAGGGTGGCCTAATGGTTAAGGTGTTTGCCTTAAAAACACAAGGTGCAGGGTTTGAGTCTCCTCACAAGGGCAGTTAGCCTAGTACTAACCTATGAACCTATGAACCTATGAGCCAGTCATGTGTACTTGTGAAATTCCCTGACAAACATGCCCATGACATCAGTCGATTTCTAACTAATGCATACAGATAAGTGTAAAAGCCTTTGCTGATCAATATATATATATATATATATATATATATATATATATATATATATATATATATAACTATTATACAGATTTTTCATAATTACATTTCAGCCTATGCAGTATATAGCTGGCAAAATGCAAGCATGCCATCTCAAGTTCAGTAATCCTCTGTGCTGATATATTCCAAAGTGGGTCCCTATTAAATTATCGAACATTTCAAAGTTTGAATGTCATATGGTTGACACCATATGATCAAACTTTGAAAAGTTTGAAGGTGAAAGGTAAAGGCTCCATATGCGCAGAATGGGAAAATTTCCCTTTTCTGCACTGAAGTGTGGTCTCTGAGTTGGTATATTTAAGTAGGGGAGGTGTTTTTTTTTTACATTTTTATTATATATTTGAAGATTTAAGTTTCACTCATATGTTGTCAAACATATGAGGTTCGAAATTATGAAGCTTCGAATATATAATATATACACTTCAAAAGTAGTAGCCCCTTGTCTCTGTTCTCCACATAAACAAGTCTCCTCACCTTTGGTTTTCCTAGCTACACAGTTACTTTTTTGTGGTGTAGATTCAGGGCTGTTAGCATGGTGAAAATGCAGATGAGGGGTGAACTCATTAGAATTGCTGAATCCCAAATACTTGGCTCCATGTTACAGATGTAAGCATAGTGCAGACACTCTCTCAGTATTTGTTTTTAATGGATTGCAACTGTGAATGGTTAATGGTAGGGAGAAGGAAAACACAACAGCAATGCAGATTGCCCTACGTACAGTGGGTGTGTCAGGTAAGACTTACAAAATGTTAGATGTAATTTTGTGAAGGCTTGAAATGTAAGTGAGCATTACACAATTCACAGGTTCTGTTCATTAACATCCAACCTTCCCTTCATTTGTTGGTGACTGCATATTATATTATTGCCATTTAATATTCTCACACATTTTAAGGACAATCCTATAGAATGGCTTACAAACTGCATGTCTCAGATTACTGGTCAGATAACAGAAGAATGACCAACAAACACAGAGAGGTAAGACAGGGCTGGATATTTGCAAGCAATACTCATGCAACTGGTTGTGTGATCACTTAGTGCAATACATCCAAAAATAATAAATGTACAAATAATAGCTATATGGTTTGATATTACTGAAGATGATGTTGTGGTTGGTTGTATACAGAATAATTTCAGTTCTTTGCTGCAAAGCTGTTTGTGTGAAAAAAAGGGATAAGGCACTTTTACTGTGTTCTGAAGGTTCATTGGAGTGAGAGTTCAAATCCAGACCTATGCAGAAATATTTCATGTGTACTAACAAACATTTTGTAGTGTTTATTTCATATATTGTGTTGCTTCATTTGAATGACTTTCCCCTTTTATTTATGCTTCAGTTCCTGCTGCAATCTGTTTGTGTGGCAAAGAGGGACAATACACCCTTACTGTGTTCTGAAGGTTCATTTGAGTGAGAGTTCAAATCCAGACCTATGTAGAAATATGTCATGTGTGCTAACATTTTGTAGTGTGTATGTCATAAATTGCTTTTTCTCACTTCAACTACTTTTCCCTTTTTTTCTTTTTTTCTTCTGTTTTTTTTTTTTTTTTTTTTTTTTGAGGGGGAGGGCATTGTTTGTGTGATACACAACTTAGCACAGACATAGGAAATGGAGAAAAGAATATCAGTCTTGGCTATTTTTATCTTGTTTGCGCAAAATGCAACAGTGCACAAACTGGACTATTTGCCTACCCATTGTTCAAGAAAATTACCTCAGTGTCACTGCTCAACAGAGGCACAGCAAAATAATGGGTATAGTTCCCAGATAGCCTAGTATGAACCTATGAACCTATGAACCTATTAACCAGACAGAACACCTGCAGAACACCTGCAAATAGGGCTTCTGTAAAGGGGCAAAGGTCAAAAACAAATGCATTGTTGCAATTTCTGTATTTCATTGTGCAACAGCACTTAAAGGTGTTGTGTAGCAGTTAGCAAGGTTCCCCAGCAGCTGCAGCTGTTGAACACCTGCAGACATGACTCAGACAACCAATAATTGAAACTGAATACATTCAATAAATTGTGTTTGGCACTGCACAAACACACTAAGCAGAATTGTGGGGCGGTTAACACAGAGACCTTAAGAATTATTAGGAAATTAGAGAATGTTATGTAACTAGTCCTCTTTCAGCAGGTGTAAGTGTAGGGCTGGAGTACAGATGGCCCTGGGTCCTAGTACAAGGTGTGGAAACTTTTTTTAACTGTTGTGACAGTCCAGATTATAGCAATGAACTGAAAATAGACAAGTGCTATTTCAAATTTCTTGTGGCAACAGGTGTAAGTGTAGGACTGCCATACACATGGTTCTGAGTTTTAATACAGGATATTCCATATACTTTTACTGTTGTTACACTTCTCATTATACTCACTTTCACTTATAACACTTTAGATAGTGGAGCTGATATAAATTATATGTATGAGGGATGAGATAGCATTATTATGTTTTCAGATGAATGACTATGGGTATACTGTCTACTATATTTCTGTAAGTATAATTCTGCTATCTGGACTTGCATGGCCTTCACAATTACATAAGCCTCATACACAGCTGGATCTATATCCAATAACCTTGACAGGTCACACACATACATGTGCAACAACTCAAACTGCCACCTGTATTTATGTATGATTCATAACTATGTCTGAGCAGCACATCTTCTGTGGCAAAGATGAAAAATCAATGCTGTGGAAGAAAATGCATTGCCCCTTATGCCTAGGAATCAATTTTCCTCAATGTATAAAGACAAACAAAATGTGTCTGGTCATTATATGTATGTCCCCAGTGCATGTCTGCAAACTTAACTAACAGTTACCTTCCAATTTCCAATATATATTTCCAGGCTATATCAGTAGACACCCCATCAAACTAAGGTCAAGTGTCAGATTAATCTTCCAGTTTCAATTATTATTTAATTCCTCCCTGTTTGGCACTGCTGGTCTCTGCTTAAAAACTCGCAAACTTTGTTGGCGTCATTGCTCAGGTTTGCACACTACCAGGAAATGCAATAACTGGAATTGGCAGGAAAGCATCTGTTTCCATTGCACTAGTTTGGCTGGTAGACATGGCTGCCATTGGAAAGGAAGATGCCAAGTTTAGGGCACAGATGTGGGGTGTCCAGGAGTCCAGGATATTTATTGGACTCCTGGTAAAGCACCACAGCCAAAGGCTTCTTCATGGGGCACTATTCTGGCTCCCAGTACAGGTCTGAGTCATGGAATAGTTTGACCCAGGCTGTAACTATTGCCACTGGTATCCCACACACTAAACAGCAATGTGGGCATCATTTCAATGACCTATGCAGGAGAAAAATGGATACTGTCAATTGTTGGTTGCATGAGTTTGAGACTGTGGACATCCCATAGCTGTGTAAGTATGAAAATGAGAGTTCTTGTAAGACTTAGAAAGATAAATATTGGCAAAACTGGTATGCATAATGCTCTTCTGTTCTTTTCTTTACTTTCTCTAGCTCCTAATGAACGGGAATTAATTGACAGGCTCATGCTGCTCAATTGGGGAGACTAAGGGAGGCAAGTTGTATATATGCAGCAGAAGAGAAGTGTTATTGTAGCTTTAAAGGTTAAAGATAGCTTTTTTTGGTCTTTTATACAGGTGTATCAAATTGAGCATGCATATCCCAACTGTAAAAGCAAGTATGCATGTATTAGTCTGTAGCACAAACCAGTTGTAAGAGTCCAATATTAGACTGTAGTCAGAGATTATGGGCTCAAATACCATGATTCCCAACTATACTGTTATTTCTTCAATAATATTTGCATAAAATTAAAAACTCTATTCAGGTAGCACAAATGCCCTGTTACAAACTGTAATCAGTATAATTTGAACACTTATATGTGCACTATATGCACATTTCAAGGATTCATTTCAGCAATCTGTAGTATAGTGTGTACCTGTTAGGACTTATAATTAAACACAATAGAAAAAAAGTGCCCGGATAGCCGTTTCCACGAAAACACGTTTATTGACAGATATTACGCACAGCACAGCACTCACTAACACTGACCACAACAGTAAGCAGTACGTTTTCGTCCAGATATACACAAACATTACTTTTGATTCTCTTTTCTTTTTAGTGCACAGTGCCTAGACACTAACTGAATATAAATAAGCAGAAAATTTAATTCTCCAACTTTATTGTTATAAACTAAGAAGAAGGTATGGTGCGTAGGGTCATCCACTGCACCACTGGTGTATGCCTATGTCAGATGAAGAGGCTGCTGTCCCTCATGGTTCATAGGAGGAGAAGACATCAAGTACTTCATCCACCAGCGGATTAAGGGGAGGACTCGATTCTCACTGTCTCCAAGCTCAATGTCCATGAGCCTGTGTTGCCCATCCCTCACCCAATCGTGGTGTCCCCCAATCTTTTGTGTCCATCATGTTCCCTGTCTCTTGCCTTGTTTGTCTTGTTTGTTTGTATTTGCTTTTCCTCCTACCCACATTACCTGACCCAGACATACCTACATCCCTTACCCAGCAGTCCTCTCTTACTAAATTAAAAAAAAAATGGGCACCTGCCCCAAAAAGATAATCATCCCATACATAGCTCTCCATTTCCCACATGTGTCTTCTTGACACACTTGATTTGGTCCAATTGGCTATACAACATGATTTTGTTTATTGTCACCCCTCCTCTCTCTGGAAGTGACAGTCCAAATTCAGCTAATATTCTACACATATGATCAGTTTTTACTATTGAATACATGGATAGATATGGTTCTTTTCTATCTCTCTCCTGCACATTTCTATATTGCTTTCCTTTTGTTCACCCCCTCTGCTTGCTCCCCATTTCACCACTTTCAAATCTATGCCATTTTAACACCTATAATCTTGTCAAAAAATAGAATCACAGACAACACACATAAGTAGCAGAAAAAGCAATGGATCCCTTCAATTTTTGACCTCTATGTTTGCATGGAGTTTTGCATCTTGCAGCAATGCCAAGTGACGAGTGGTGGTACAATGCTACAGTTATCTCTATGCAATTTTCCTTAACCCTTTTGCACTCTGCCCACATACAGCAACACGTGTACTATAAAGAATTAATGTCATTGCATTATCACTAATTATTTAAAAGTATGAAAAAGTCTTTCATAGATAGGTTCATAGGTAGGTACTAGGCTATTGGCCCTAGGGCCTATACAAGCCTAGCCAAAAAGATACCCTGGCTTTCGCCACCCAAGAAAATTATTCCCTGTGCCCCTGTCAAGCAGAACCATAGAAGTAATCCCCAGGGTGAAATTCCTATTACCCATCCAATCATCAAGATTTTTCTTGAAGAGTGCTAATGAGGAGCTCTGTTTGACATAGATAGGTAGTCTGTTCCAGAGTATGGCAAGTCTCTGGGACAGGAATCTATCCCTCCAGCATGTTCTGTTTATTGTGGTGACAAGGTTTAGATCCCTAGAGTGTGTAGCTCAGAGGGATTGGGATTTCTTTAAGTGGAACATGTCCAACAGCTCTGGGTTTGACATAGCTTTGTATGTTAGGCAGAGATCACCTCTGAGTAGGCGATATACGACAGAGTAAAGCTGGAGTTTTTTGAGTCGGTCTGCGTAAGGCATCTGTTTGAGCCCAGTAATCCTCTTTGTGAGGTATTTCTATGGCCTTTCCAGTTGTTGTAGATGTCTTGTGAGGTACATACCAAAAGGGGCATTGTACTCTATAATGGGTCTAATGAGTGATAAGCAGAGGGGAACAATGACCTCTTTTTTCTGGATGAGAAACCTTTTGTGATGAGGTGTGCCATGTAGAAGGATTTCCTGACCACTGTGACGATGTGATTATCAAAGGAGAGACTACTGTCCACCTGTGTCCCAAGGTCTCTTATCACACTTTCAGTGTTAAGTAGACTACTGCCTATGTGGTAGTTCATGGGTACAGAGTTTTTACCAAAGGGGATGACAATGCACTTTTTGGAATTGAGCTTGAGACCATGGCTTTGACACCAGGCATCTGTCTCATTGAGGCCCTTTTGTAGGATGTCCACATCATTAGGAGTTTCGATTATGGCTCCTGGTTTGCAGTCATCTGCAAATTTAGTTAGTCAAAGACCTTCTGTGTTAGCCTGTACTTCAGAGAAGAAGATACCAAACAGGAGAGGACCCAGGACTGAACCCTGTGGTACTCCACTTGTCACTGGTCTGAAGTCTGATTTGGAGTCTGCTACTTTCACAGTGTGGGTTCTGTCAGTAAGCCAGTTGGCAACCCATCTTGTGACATAGGGATTTATACCTAGTTTAGTGAGTTTATCTATAATTCCAGAGTGGGGGATGGTGTTGAACACCTTGGCGAGATCTAGATAGGCTGTGTGAACCACCTTACCCTCATCTATGGCTTTGGTGACTGCTTCAAAGAAGTCTATCAGGCTTAGGAGACATGATCTGCCTTTTACAAACTTGAACTGTGTGGGGTCCAGAGTTTGGAGATCTCCAATGTCTTTGTTTATGAGTTCCATGATGATACGTTCCATGGCCTTGCAGACCAATCTCATCAGGCTAATGGGGCAGTAGTTCCTGGGGTCTGTTGTGCCCCCCCCCCTTTTGGAGTGGGATAACTATCATGGTGCACCATTCAATGGGCACAAAGCCTGAGGTGAGGCTGTGATTGAACATGGTACTTAGGTGGGGTGCCTGTTCATTCTGTAGTTCATGTAGAAGGCAGCCTGGGATGTTGTCAGGTCCCATGGATGCTGTGTTCTTGGCTTTAGAGAGTGAGGTTTGTACCTGTGCAGCCCTGATTACAGGAACTTTGCATTCTTCTGGTATAAAGATGGGCCCTTTAGGGGATGAGAGGGGGGTAAAGTTCGCACTGAACCTATCTGCCAGGATGTTGGCAATATCAGTTTGTTCTTTATATTTAGTGTCATTGTGCTGTAACTCAGAGCAGATCTGAGTGTTGCCATTAAGATTCTTGGCATAGCTATAGAATGCTTTGTGTTTGTCTTTAGAATCAGTGGCGATTTTGTTTTCATAACTAGCTTTGGAGGATTTTATGAGTGATCTCAGCTTCTTACTGAGGCTGACCAGGGAGTTCCTCCAATCGTGGGATTTTACTCTTTTTTGCAACAGTTTCTTTCTTCTGTTGTAGAGTTTGTTTATGGCAGAAGACCACCAGATTGGCTTCCTTTTTTGGAGGATAGCATCTTGGTTCTGTTAGGGATAGCACAATCCATGCACTTGTGTAAGTGCTTATAAAGTGCATTTGTGTAGGATTCAGCAGTCATACCTCTATTGTCCATCTGCATGGGTGTCATGAAGTTTGCCACTTCTGTCTTAAGAAGCATGAAGCTGGCTTTAGAGAAATGTTTTACGGTTGTTTTCCTAATGGTGTGTGGGAGCGGGATGTGGATGTCTAGGGTGATTAGCTTGTGGTCGGATCTGAGTAACAAGGAGCTGACGTCTGGTGTGGAACACCATTCGCCCATGTTGGTGATGACCAGGTCTAGGATATTGCAGCCCCTGGTGGGGGTGTGGATAAGTTGATCCAAGGTGTTGGAATTGATGATTTCCAGAAAACGTTGAGCAAAAGAGTTGGTACACAAGTAGTTTTCCCAGTTAATGGTGGGGTAGTAGAAATCACCCATTATTAGGGTGTTGGGTTGTACCTTAATATTTTCCAGTGTATCAAGAAAAGAGGAGTGGAAATCCCATGGCATGGTGGGGGGTCTGTAGCAGGCTACAACCTGGATTGCAGTTTTACCCAGAGTTAGTTGAATTTGGATAATCTCGGATGCATTATGCTAAGTAACTAGCTTGGAGGTGTGGATATCCTTAATGAATATGGACACACCTCCACCTTTAGTGTTTCGGTCCAGGTTTGGTTGCCAAAAGGTGTGGTATGAATTATAGCCTGGTAATGCAGGGTAATCTCTGGAGCTTTGAACCAGGTCTCTGTCACTGCACAGATGACGATGTTCTCCATTTTAAGGAGTGCCTCGAGTGATTGCATTTTGTGGTTTAGACTTTTAGCATTGAGTAGCATTACCCTCAGATTTTGCTTGCTTGTACCTGTTACGGTGATGAATCTGTCATTTGAACCTTGCCTAAAAAAGGCACTATAAGGGTAGCAAGAGCCTTTTGCCAGTATCCGGAGTCCCAAGGGGGACAGGTGCAGGCCACCTCTGGCAAAGCAGCGTGGTCTGTCGATCATGTCATCCCAGGCAGACAGATACTGGATTACCTTAGAATGACACCAGAAGCTTAGCCAATTGTTAAAATCAATCATTTTGTCCTTGTACTGTGGTATCATTCTCAGTGATGGCAGGATGCTACTCAGGGCAAGGGTCATACCTGCCTGGGCTACAAGATCGGAGAGCTCCTCCATGTCTCTTTTCATGTAGTCCAGGGAGGCATGTCTCAGGTCATTCACACCAACATGGACAATGACAAAGTCATATTTGTATTTGTTGTGGAGTGACCTGAGTGCATGCGTTATGTGGCGGATCCTGGCACCTGATAGGCAGCTGACAGTAACTTTCTCTTTGTTTAGCCTGGTGAGTGGAACATTGGTGTGCCTGACTATAGAGTCACCTATGACTAGAGTGTTGAGTATGTTATGCCTTATGGGCTGTAGTTGAGTGGCACACTGAGTATGTGGGCTATGTGTCATTTGGGTTGTGTTAGGGGGGTGGAGGTTGCTTGCATTTCTGCTTTGGAGGTCTCAGTTGTTTGGGCAGATTTTTACTGAGAGCCTCCGTGAATGTAGGTGTATGTTTTGTGCTTCTGCGTGTGTGTTTTGGTGGTGTAGGTTTTGAGGAACTATGTGATGAGTGTGGTGCGGTGCAAGTGTTTACCTTCTCCTCTTGACTGTCTAGTCCAGTCTTCGGGGAAGAGAGCTTTGCTTCCAGTTTGGCTATATAAGTGCATCTCCCAAAGGTGGCAGTGTTGGGTGGTAGGAGGAGAGGGTTGTCTGTGTACATGAGGCAATTGCTGCATTGTCCCAAGATGCCCAGATTAATCAGGTAGACAGGAGAAATCACCGGGAGCTGACCTTTAGACATGCCTGGATAGGTGCTTATTTATTAAGTACTAAAAACTGTTTTCCTCTAGACAAGTGAGGAAAGTTGAGTGCTGCAGTATTTTGTAGCTTATTTAGTGCTTACTACGAGTTCTGAACAAGTGCTGAGCTCAAAGAAACAGATTTGAGTGCTAAAACTAAAAAGCTGGCTAGTTGGAAGGGAAAATTTGAAGAGCAGACTTTTAACTGTAAATAGACAATTATAGTACTCTGGGTTTGACATAGCTTTTGTATAAAATAGGCAGAGATCACCTCTTGGAGAAGGCGTATCACGACATGAGTAAAGCTGGAGTTTTTGAGTCGGTTCATGTAAGGTATCTGTTTGAGCCCAGTAATCCTCTTTTGTGGGAGGTATGTTTCGCGCCTTTCCAGTTGTTGTATAGATGTCTTGTGAGGCACATACCAAAAAGGCATTTGTAATCTATAATGGGTCTAATGAGTGATGAGTAAGAGAGGGAACAGTGACCTCTTTTTTTTTCTGGATGAGAAAACCTTTGTGATGAGGTGTGTTATTATACGTGGGGAAGGAGTTTCCTGACCACTGTGGCGATGTATGATCGTTACAAAGGAGAGACTACTGTCCACCTGTGTCCCAAGGTCTCTTATCATCACACTTTTCAGTGTTAAGTAGACTACTGCCTATGGTAGTTCATGGGTACAGAGTTTTACCAAAGGATGACAATGCACTTTGGAATTGAGCTTGAGACCATGGCTTTGACACCAGGCATCTGTCTCATTGAGGCCCTTTTGTAGGATGTCCACATCATTAGGAGTTTTCGATTATGGCTCGGTTGGTTTGCAGTCATCTGCAAATTTAGTTGATCAAAGACCTTCTGTGTTAGCCTGTACTTCAGAGAAGAAGATACCAAACAGGAGAGGACCCAGGACTGAACCACTGTGGTACTCCACTTGTCACTGGTCTGAAGTCTGATTTGGAGTCTGCTACTTTCACAGTGTGGAGTTTCTGTCAGTAAGCCAGTTGGCAACCCATCTTGTGACATGAGATTTATACCCCAGTTTAGTGAGTTTATCTATAATTCCAGAGTGGGGATGGTGTTTGAACACCTTGGCGAGATCTAGATAGGCTGTGTGAACCCACCTTACCTCATCTATGGCTTTGGTGACTGCTTCAAAGAAGTCTATCAGGCTTAGGAGACATGATCTGCCTTTTACAAACTTGAACTGTGTGGGGTCCAGAGTATGGAGATCACCAATGTCTTTGTTTATGAGTTCCATGACCAATCTCATCAGGCTAATGGGGCAGTAGTTCCTGGGGTCTGTTGCGGCCCCCCTTTGTGGAGTGGGATAACTATCATGGTGCACCATTCAATGGGCACAAAGCCTGAGGTGAGGCTGTGATTGAACATGGTACTTAGGTGGGGTGCCAGTTCATTCTGTAGTTCATGTAGAAGGCAGCCTGGGATGTTGTCAGGTCCCATGGATGATGTGTTCTTGGCTTTGGAGAGTGAGGTTTGTACCTGTGCAGCCCTGATTACAGGAACTTTGCATTCTTCTGGTATAAAGATGGGCCCTTTAGGGGATGAGAGGGGGGTAAAGTTAGCACTGAACCTATCTGCCAGGATGTTGGCAATATCAGTTTGTTCTTTATATTTAGTGTCATTGTGCTGTAACTCAGAGCAGATCTGAGTGTTGCCATTGAGATTCTTGGCATAGCTATGGAATGTTTTGTGGTTGTCTTTAGAATCAGTGGCGATTTTGTTTTCATAACTAGCTTTGGAGGATTTTATGAGTGATCTCAGCTTCTTACTGAGGCTGACCAGGGAGTTCCTCCAATCGTGGGATTTTACTCTTTTGCAACAGTTTTCTTCTGTTGTAGAGTTTGTTTATAGCAGAAGACCACCAGATTGGCTTCCTTTTTGGAGGATAGCATCTTGGTTCTGTTAGGAAAGCACAATCCATGCTTGTGTAAGTGCTTATAAAGTCATTTGTGTAGGATTCAGCAGTCATACCTCTATTGTCCATCTGCATGGGTGTCATGAAGTTTGCCACTTCTGTCTTAAGAAGCATAGTAGCTTTAGAGAAATGTTTTACGGTTGTTTTCCTAATGGTGGGTGGGAGGCGGGATGTGGATGTCTAGGGTGATTAGCTTGTGGTCGGATCTGAGTAACAAGGAGCTGACGTCTGGTGTGGAACACCATTCGCCCATGTTGGTGATGACCAGGTCTGGGATATTGCAGCCCTGGTGGGGTGTGGATAAGTTGATCAAGGTGTTGGAATTGATGATTTCCAAGCGTTGAGCAAAGAGTTGGTACACAAGTAGTTTTCCCAGTTAATGGTGGGAGTAGTAGAAATCACCCATTATTAGGGTGTTGGGTTGTACCTTAATATTTTCCAGTGTATCAAGAAAAGAGGTGGAAATCCCATGGCATGGTGGGGGGTCTGTAGCAGGCTACAACCTGGATTGCAGTTTTACCCAGAGTTAGTTGAATTTGAATAATCTCGGATGCATTATGCTAAGTAACTAGCTTGGAGGTGTGGATATCTTAATGAATATGGACACACCTCCACCTTTAGTGTTTCGGTCCAGGTTTGGTTGCCAAAAGGTGTGGTATGAATTATAGCCTGGTAATGCAGGGTAATCTCTGGAGCTTTGAACCAGGTCTCTGTCACTGCACAGATGACGATGTTCTCCATTTTAAGGTGCCTCGGTGATTGCATTTGTGGTTTAGACTTTTAGCATTGAGTAGCATTACCCTCAGATTTTGCTTGCTTGTACCTGTAAATGTGATGAATCTGTCATTTGAACCTCGCCTAAAAAGTCACTATAAGGGTAGCAAGAGCCTTTTGCCAGTATCCGAGTCCCAAGGGGACAGGTGCAGGCCACCTCTGGCAAAGCAGCGTGGTCTGTCGATCGCATGTCATCCCAGGCAGACAGATACTGGATTACCTTAGAATGACACCAGAAGCTTAGCCAATTGATAAAATCAATCATTTTGTCCTTGTACTGTGGTATCATTCTGGATGATGGCAGAATGCTACTCAGGGCAAGGGTCATACCTGCCTGGGCTACAAGATCGGAGAGCTCCTCCATGTCTCTTTTCATGTAGTCCAGGGGGGCATGTCTCAGGTCATTCACACCAACATGGACAATGACAAAGTCATATATGTATTTGTTGTGGAGTGACCTGAGTGCATGCGTTATGTGGCAGATCCTGGCACCTGATAGGCAGCTGACAGTAACTTTCTCCTTGTTTAGCCTGGTGAGTGGAACATCAGTGTGCCTGACTATAGAGTCACCTATGACTAAAGTGTTGAGTATGTTATGCCTTATGGGCTGTAGTTGAGTGGCACACTGAGTATGTGGGCTATGTGTCATTTGAGTTGTGTTAGGGGGGTGGAGGTTGCTTGCATTTCTGCTTTGGAGGTCTCAGTTGTTTAGGCAGATTTTTACTGAGAGCCTCCGTGAATGTAGGTGTATGTTTTGTGCTTCTGCGTGTGTGTTTTGGTGGTGTAGGTTTTGAGGGACTATGTGATGAGTGGTGTGGTGCAAGTATTTACCTTCTCCTCTTGACTGTCTAGTCCAGTCTTCGGGGAAGAGAGCTTTGCTTCCAGTTTGGCTATATAAGTGCATCTCCCAAAGGTGGCAGTGTTGGGTGGTAGGAGGAGAGGGTTGTCTGTGTACATGAGGCAATTGCTGCATTGTCCCAAGATGCCCAGATTAATCAGGTAGACAGGAGAAATCACCGGGAGCTGACCTTTAGACATGCCTGGATAGGTGCTTATTTATTAAGTACTAAAAACTGTTTTCCTCTAGACAAGTGAGGAAAACTGAGTGCTGTAGTATTTTGTAGCTTATTTAGTGCTTACTACGAATTCTGAACAAGTGCTGAGCTCAAAGAAACAGATTTGAGTGCTAAAACTAAAAAGCTGGCTAGTTGGAAGGGAAAATTTGAAGAGCAGACTTTTAACTGTAAATAGACAATTATAGTAATGCACAGTATTACAGTTCCTAGCTGTAGAACACAGAAACCTCAAAATCAGAAACGCACAGAAAAGCTCAGATAGAGTACTCACAAACAGAAAATACAACTCTCAGTATGAAAAAGCAGTTTACAGTTAAGTAATTCAGTAAACATGCAATTAGAGTAATGAAACAGTATCTAGCTATGGAAAATACAGTTAAAACAGTATAAAACAGTACATAAATGCAGTGAAACAATAAAAAAAAGCTTTATAACAGTACAAACTGTAGTAGATCAACTGTATAGCATAATCATAAATGTTTCAGAAGTGCAGTTCAGTGAAATAAGTGTAAGAAATAACTTATCCTGCTCTTGGAATCTTAAGGAATTTCTGCTTAGTTTCAGTAATGAAATACAACCCACAGCCTGATAAATACAAGCACAACCTTTTCAAGACACAGGGTTTATATACCAGTAAGGATGGAAGAGTTAGAAGATCAAATTACTACTCAGACCCTGCTATTATCCAATCACTCATACTACAGAAGGTCAGGAGGCCTTGTTACTCTCAATAATAATGAAGACAGACTATCAGCAGAAAATGGCTGCCAGAAACACAGGAAACTCAAACAAAACTACCAGGCCTAGACAACAGGCCTCTATTAAGATTATGCCACCTGAGCAGAACACAGAAACCTCATTTTAAAACCATAGAAAGAACACTCACAAAGAGAAAATACAAGTCTCAGTATGAAAAAACAATTTAGTAATTAAATAAAAATGCAATTAATTAATGCACACTATTACATTTCCTAGCTGTAGCCACTAAATGAAAGTTTTAAACAGATCAAGGAGCAAGCAGACACTAGAGTATGCTTTTAACTGTAAACAGACAATTATAGTAATTCACACTATTACAGTTCCTAGCTGTAGAACACAGAAACCTCAAAAAATCAAAAATGCACAGAAAAGCTTGGATAGAGCACTCACAAACAGAAAATACAATTCTCAGTATGAAAAAGCAGTTTACAGTTAAGTAATTTGGTAAACATGCAATGAGAGTAATGAAACAGTATCTAGCAATGAAAAATACAGTTAAAGTGGATTTGAACCAAGTATCACCTGGGCTCAAAAAGAAATGTGTCAATGCATTTACACCTGCTGACACAAAGTCATTTAAGCAGCAGGTGTGTTTCATAGACTCAATACTAACTGTCAGATTTTAGCAGTGCAGCTCATGTTTGTGCACTGATTAGCTACGGGCAAACAGGGAAAGTATATCTCATATGGGCAAACACTTTGTCAACTGTGGTGCAAATGAGTTGCTTGCTGCACTATGAAAAAGTAAATATTATTATGTATTAATGCTGTTTACTGTCCATTTCCTGTCTATGATAGGAAATTACACATGGAAACATAAACTGAAGGCCCTATTTAACAATATGTCACAGATTTACAATAAAGCCATGTGTTGGTTTCCTGGTATCTCAGTACTTTTCCACACATATATCACCTACACTGCAGAAATTAATATCAAATGTGTGATATGCACCGCATATCAATCTGTTAGCATGCAGAACTATAACTATTGACCCATAAGCCTACAAAGCCTTATCTGCAAGGGATCAGCATGGACCTTATCCACGGTAACATAGGTGACCTTCAACACACTTGGCTAGACCCATTTTAGTTTTGTCAAGGATAGATCTTGCTTAGTAAACCTAGTGGACTTCTTTGATAATGAACTCAAAGACCTGGATGAGGGATAACAGGACATACTGCCATGTTACTTTATCCAAGGCCTATGACACTATTTCCCATTCAGGTATCACAGAGAAACTCTCCCATCTGTGGATTAACCTATACATTACTAGATGGATAGATAACTGGCTCACTGACAGAATGCACACTGTCAAAGTTGGGGACTGCTCATCCACCACTAGACCACTTACCAGTGGAATACCACAAGATCTGTGCTGGGCCCTCAACTTTTTGGAAATTATTTATCTGAAGTCCAGGCAAAGGTAGATAATGTGTGGCTTACCAAGTTTGCAGATGTCTGTCAACTAGATGCACACATGTAGAGTCAACTAACTACATTAACATATTACAGAAGGGGCTGGCATAGCCAAATGATTGGTGCCAAGCTCATGGACTGAACTTTAAAGCATTAAATGCCTCATTATCCCCTCTGGAGATGAAGTACCCCTGCTAATTATGATATACATAGAACCCCTCTAAGCTCAAACACAGTGTTGTGAGACTTGGAAACACATGTTGATAGCAATCTACACTTCAATCACTATGTGTTCACAGTAGTGAGACACACATTCTACATTTCACACCTCATAAATAAGGTCATCACATCCAAGACCAGGGAGGTTGTAGCTCTTCTGTACTCTACCCTTATCCTTTATGTCTGTACCTCACCAGAAACCTGCAGCAACTGGAGAAAATACAGAGGTTTATAACTGGGAGAATCTAGGGCCTCCAAAACATGGCAAATATGGAAAGACTGAAAGACCTGTCACCGTACTCAGTATCATGTAGGCTGCTGAAAGGTGACATATGCCAGGCCTATAGAGCAGTCTCAGACCCTGCCCTACTGGAAATGATGGACATCTGCAAATCAAATGGGACAATAATAACTTACTCCAGAGATCTCAACCTAGTCTGTGACATAAACAGAACATGCTGGGGAGACAGATATATCTCCCAGTGATTGCCACTCCTCTGTAATATGGTCCCACTGCATGTGAAGCAGTGGTCATCAATGACCCTATTCAAGCACAGCCTAGACAACTGGAAGGGTGATTGTAAGTTCACCCCTGGGGTGTCACCTATGTCCCTCATGGACAGAGCCAGTCAGTGCTGATCACAAAATTGCTCTGCTAGCAATGACCATCTGTCGATGCTCAATAAGGGTACTTGTGTTTTTACATGGCTAGGCTTGTAAACAACCTAAGGCCATTAGGCTAGTAACATCCTATGAACTTATGAAGCTATGAACCTATGCAGATCTCCCAACAATTTCTATCCAACATGCCCTGCTAATGTCATCCACTATAAGTTGATTGATCTGCAGTCTTGTAAATGTCAGACTTGTGGTGTGGTTCTTGCATAAAGTACTAAGTTCTGTAGTCTGTGTACTTTGATAGGTAGGGAATCTGTTCTCACTGCAGTCAACTGTGTGTGTGTGTGTGTGTGTGTGTGTGTGTGTGTGTGTGTGTGTGTGTGTGTGTGTGTGTGTGTGTGTGTGTGTGTGTGTGTGTGTCTAGCCTGAAGAGCAGAATTGTGTACCCTACAGTTACCTTTCCAATTCCATGCAGGCCTCCCAACATTGTCTCTCCAACATGCAGTACTAATGTCATCCACTATAAATTTGCCCACAGTCTTGTAAAAGTCAGACTTATGCCATGGTTCAATTCTCACTGAAGTCAACTGGGGGGTTGTGTTTGTGCTCTTGCTTGACATTACAGAAAACCAGCATGTGTGACACTGTTGCTACCATATTCTCTTCATCAGACACTGCTGATGTCATCAGTTATAAAGTGTTGTCTGAGACACTTCAAGTCAGACATGAGCTGTAGCACTTGCCTTAAATACAGAGTTCTGTAGTCTGTGTACTTATATAGGTAGGGGTTCTATTTTCACTGCAATCAACTGTGTGTGTGTGTGTTTGTGCTCTTGGTTGATGTTAAAGAGCACCTTTTATACCAGTATGTGGAACACTGTTATTACCATAGTCTCTTAACCAGACACTGCTTATGTCATCAACTATATCTGATTTGTGAATGTGCACTATTCCCATCAGGGCAGTGTCAGAGACTGGCATGGAGGCCAGAGAGAATTCACCTTAACCTATACAATCCAGATTACAGTGACATGGCTTTCAGTCTATCCACATATGTCATGGCATGGTTTGTAGGCCCTGTATTTTCTTGGTGAGAAACAGCTGTGGTCTGTACAGCTGCTGCATGTGTCTGGTGAGGTACATGCATAAGAGAGTATTATACTCTATTAGTCTTCTGAATTTTGAGTACAGTGCTGTAATATAATCCTCAGCTCTGAATATGGTTGTGTGACTTATGATGTGCACAACATAGGCTTTCAATAACATTGTAGACACTTGGTGGTCAGAGGTCAGATTGCTATCTACGTGTGCTCCCAGTGCTTGCTTCACTTGGTTTCAGCATAGTGGGGCTGTTGTCAATGCTGTAATTAGCAGGGAATTCCTCTTCACAGAAGGACAAAATAAAGACACATTTTTGCATGTATTTGTAGACTGTATGGCTTTGTCAACAATCATCTGTCTGTGTTAGCCCCTGCTGTAGAGTATGTTAGACTCTGCAAATGCAGTACGCCAAAGGCCATATACTTTAACCTGAACTGCTGAGAAATAGAGCCCGAACAGTAAAGGGCCAAGCACAGAACCTTGGGGTACAACAATGGTGACAGTTCTACTGGTACAAGTTGATTGACCAACTTTCACAGTATGTGTTCTGTCAGTGAGCCAATTGGTTACCCATCTAGTGATGTAAGGGTTAATCCCCAGCAAGGTGAGTTTCTCAATGATACCTGTATTGGGGATTTTGTCCAATCCCTAGGGCAGATCAGGATAGTCAGTATGCACTGTCTTACCTTCATCCAGGCCTATCACACAGAATCAATGGGCTGTGACAACATCACTGATCACCTATTGTGTGACTCAGCATATACACCTTCTTGACACCACTGAATGCACACATCAACACACCCTCCACACAGACTATGTTCTTGTAGAAGAGTATACATTAACATGCATCCATTTCAGTTGAGGTGGACAGCATCAAATGCATACATGTATAGACACATCCTGACTCTCCTATCTGTGAGGTAGACCAATATGTCATCATGGCCTTTTTACTAACTGGACACAAGTAATATCCCAGCTGTTTGCAACAGACCTGTGTGAGTTGTTAATGCTACATCATGTCTGTTACATCTGCTAGATGTCCTCAAAGAGGTCATCGAGGGCATGCATGATAACAGCACTACTATCTTGTTGAACTTCACAAGCCCAAGACATTTGGCACAAATCCACACTGAGGTATTCATTCAGCACTGTCAGATGTGACCATAAACACCTGTCTCACCAAGTGGGCAGACCACTGTATCACATATGTGGCATGGAAATATGTTAAAATGTGTGAAGTGAACTATATCTCAGGTCAGTGATCAAGCCCGTACATCAGGGCTATCTCACCAATGTGGAGACCACTGTATCAGATACATGGTATGGACATATGTTGAAATATGTCTGGAGTGTTTCTTCCCAGGCCTCCGCTGAAAATAGACTCTGTCCTAGTCGGACTTTCCTGGTCAACAAATGTTAAATGTTGTTTCTTTTGGCTTTTCCCAGTTAGGGGTCGCCACAGCGGAACTCCGGTCCGCTAATGATTGGTAGTTGATTTTTACGTGCCGAGTTACCAGCCCTGATGCACAACCTTTAATGAAGGTACGCCCATTCACGCATGACTCCACGCAGAAGACGCTCTAGCTGAGAATCGAACCGGACAGCGTCTTACTGTGAGGCAACAATGCTACCGCAGCACCACCACCATATGTGAAGTGAACTATATCTCAGCTCCAGTGATCCTGTCCATACATCAGGGCTGTCTGTTAGGCTCTTTCTTGTCCATTATTTAAGTCACAGACATTGCACATGACATACACACCCTGTGTCCAAACAGCTGTCTGAAGGACTACAGATTGTGAGGAATCATTGACTCCAACTGTGATATCAGTATAATACAGACAGTGTCAACACACACCAAAGATTCTGCCACAGCCATGACAACACCTGTAATGACACAAAAAGATGGGGGGATTTGTTACATCAGGAAAACAATCACACAACCCAAGTATAATGTAGATATCACATCTTATAATTAGACCAATAGATATGTGACCTATGTCCTGGGGTAGATGGATGTGGAATGTACACCAGCATGTGGCCACAGTGCTGACTACTCCCTTGTATGTGATACAACTACTGAGTATCTGAAGGACATCCACATCACACGACATAATACCTTCATAGTTCACAGTCTTCATCACACTAATAACTGAGTACAATGCACCCTTCTTCATGTACCTCCCTACACATCTTCCAGTGATGTGTAACTGAAGTGTATTACCTTTGCCACAATGACCTGTCACACATCTTACTGGCCATACCTAGGCATTCTTTTTTGACATAAACATTACTGTCTGATGGTTTGGAAACTTCATCAAGGTATTACACTAGATGCATGTGTGATACCTGTTCCAGTAGATGAACATAGTACATACATTGCTGTTTGACAACATTAATGACATGCATGTGTGATACCTGTTCCAGTAGATGAACACAGTACATACATTGCTGTTTGACAACATTAATGGCATGGGTAAAATTTGTGACAGTGTGGATTGTGCCCCATATATATCTATATATGTGTATATATATATATATATATATATATATATATATATATAACACACACACACACACATATATATATATATATATATATATATATATATATATATATATATATGCATACAAGTCAACTAGCCTATATTGATCATAATGTCACATACAGGTATAGCAGTGTCACTCCTAACACCTCCAGCAGATGTTACAGTGTCAGGATGGTGTGCATGATTCCCTCAAAGAGTGTAGATATGTTGTAATAGTGTGTTTGTGCAGAACCCTCTCTGATCACTTTAAATCACATATATTATATCAGAGATGTGAGATTACTGATTATATTTTTTTCATAGTTCATAGGTTAGTACTAGGCTAACTGCCCATGCAAGCCATTTTAAGCCTAGACAATTATCCCTTGTGAGACTCAAACCCTGCACCTTGAGTTTGTAAGGCAAACACCTTAACCTTTAGGCCACCCTCCATTATTCGGATATTGTCTATGATTGTGCATGTTTCTAATGTTGTCCATTAGCCTTTACCTGCATTCCACTTGCTGGAGACCTCTGCTGAGATTACACTCAAATTCAGGCAAATCAGTTTGCACACCTTCACAAAATGCACCCTACCCCAGTTGTTTAAAACATCCCTGATGGATGTCCTCTGTATTGATCATATAAGGATGCTTATCAAACACATTAGATTGTTTCCACCTGTCCTCTTTCCCTATGTTCATTCCTACAGTTCATCTGTGTCCCTACTCAATACACACACTTCCCCTGAGTGTTTATTTTACATGGCAGTCCATGTACCCTTACAGATCATTTATGCAACTTCAGTACAGAATGTCATGAATGGGATTTCACAATACTCTGCACTGTAGATACACTGTCCTGTACTGTGTTTTGGACCATATACTTAACAATCATACCTCTCAACTCTCCAGATTTTCACAGAATGTCCAGATTTTTGCCTTTATATCTTTTGGCGTGTTCCTTTTCAAATTTGTGGTTTTCTGCCATATAACTGGGATGATCTCCGGACTGAAGCGACTCAATAATTACATACATTTGAGTTTCAGACTTCAAATTCTTCAGAATTCTAGCACATTTCTAAAGAGCAAATATGTCAAATATGTCCTATTTCTGAGTCATTGTCTCCCCATTATGTTGGCTTTTGTCCAGATGTCTTGCAATAAGAGATTGAGATTCATCTGTTAAGCCCTGGTGATGATTGTGACATTCCATGCAAAACCGCGGCCCTTTAGTGCTTTTACCTAAAGAGGACTGCTATCCATTTTTGCTTACACGGTTTCCAGGCCAACAACACTGTTGCCAACCACGAAACCTTGCTTATTTACATTTAAATTCAGTGTGCATCATGAATATGTAATGAACGCTGCTGCTCACAGCGCATCAGGATTAACGGAAATGCTTTCCAGAGTTTATTGAATCCCAGGGAAAAAGTAGAAAGGCAATGGAAAAAAAGTCTAAGGAAAAGGTTGTCTGAGAGAAGGTCTTTTACAAAAATAAGGTAACAGAGCATATACTGAGTGAAATAAGTATCCTGTTGGTACTCTCAGAAACTCTACTGTATTCAGACATATTAGTAACCTCTGCAAAATAGCTTTTTTTCTCTGAGCCAAATGTATGTATATATTTTTTAGTACATTTAGTCAGTCAAGTCATTAATGCCCTAGGTATTCCTTTTTGATGAGACCCAGTTACCTTCAAAATTAAGATAACTGGCCACATGGTTAGTAAAGTTAATATAAACTACTCAAAAAATACCATAACTGTAAAAAAAAAAAAACAGAGCAAAATATGGTATATTTACATGTGGCTGGTATCCAGTTGTTTTAATGTTAGTTGCCTGAGGCACAAGATGCAGAAGAACAGAATGCTATCACTGTTTTCCATGGGAAATCACTGCTGGTGTGATTTCTGAGTGTGTGATAACAGAAACAGAGCTGGGTCATCTGGCACCCTGTGCAGATCCCTGAACTGGTACCTTCTCCCTCAACTCAAAGTTCAAGAGCAAAGAAAAAACAGAAAAAGGTGATCTCAAAGTAGAAGACCAAGCAAAATAAATATATTTTCTGCTCTGAAATTGTAGCAAGCTGTGAACTACAAGTAAATCAATACACATGGAGCATTTTATCTCTTCAGCCTTGACCACAAATGCACTATCAGCATTCTTTTCCGAAGTGGAATATCCTCATAGGTTCATAAAGCAATACTGGTACTGCCCCAGCACTACAGCACCATCACCACCTGCTGATCTCATCCCCGATGCAGCTGGCATCTGGGGCAGCTGCCCAGCTTCCACCTCACCCTAGTTACAGCTCTGCTGGTGGCAGTAATACCTTAACTGTGGGAGATTTATCCCTTCTTTGTGTTGGTGCAACTAAGTTGGTATATATAAGTTTAGGGGAATGGGGGACTTGCTGCTCTGCAAAACAAAACACAATTATCATCACAAGTTTTGTCCTTTTTGTGTTTAGAGCAGTTCTGTTAGCATTTTGATTCCACTGCATCTTGATTTTGAGGTTTCTTAGTAGAACCCCAAATACTGTACACTGTTGTACTAAGATGGTGTACAACAGGTCATTGTAAGTTTAGCAAACAAAATGCTATAATACAATTAATTACATGCACTACACAGAAAATCTTTTTTAAATGCTTACTTGTATAGCGACTTTAACATGCTATCAGTGGATTTGACATGTGAGAAATGTAGCTTGCTGATCAGATCATGACATGTATACCTATCAACTGACCTTGGTATAAATGCTCTTATGTTTTTTTCCAACACACGGTTTATATAAGCTGCAGCTATTAAGAGATGAAGCTAACTGCAGACCATTTAGAAGATTGTTTCAATGGTTGATTTATTGATCTTAACTGACTGATTTTAGTCTCCTGGATATGCAATTGACTGGGAGGGCCTCATTTTCAGTGCAGACCTGAGGAGAAAAACTCAACAGTAATATAAAATACAGAATTATATCATAAACAGATAACATAACAAGTGAAAAACCAGCAGTATTAATACGACTAAACAAATAATCTATGAGGAAGATGAATACAAACTTTCAAAAGTAACATAAAGAGAAAAGAAAGTACAGTTTTTTTACAGGGTAAAAGTTAAGTAGCTATAGTCGTAGTATGTGAAGTTAACAATCTGACTAAAGAAATTCCATTCCTGCAACTTATTTTAGTAATTTTTGATAACAAATTAAACTAAGTATGGCATTTGAGGAAAAAAGACTGGTGAGACATGAAAGACAAAGGAGTCTAAAATGAGGAATGAAGTATTTAAAAGAGATGGAAGATGAAGATAAGGGAGAAAAAGTGTGTGGTAGTAAGAACTGAGGAAATATTGAGGATGCATTATACGTGGAGAGATGAGGATAAAAGGAGAAAAGGTAGTGTGGTAGTGAGAAAGCCCAGAACTGAGAAATATTGAGTGTACAGATTAATTAAAATTAACAAATAAATAAAGGAATGGGCAGTCTGATACAATTAGGTACTGAACAGCAAAGTGCACGGACTTTTAGAGTGGAATTCAAATTAGGGATGAGACTAGAAATTAGAAAAGGGAAATGTCAAGGAGGGTTAAAGGAAGAGAATTGGTGTCAGTTATAGTGGTCTGTTAAAAATGTAGCCAGTCAAATTTCTAGTGTAGGATAGCTGGGAAAAGAGCATTTTTGAACTGAATATTAGGCTGGTCTCATATATTTCATTATGATTGTAGCTTATTCCATGCACTTAAGACTACCTCAATGGAAACAAAGAATCACCCACAATTTTAGGAAGTTGAGTCTCACCAGTTTCTGCTCACTGAATCTGTGCTAGAGTATGTCACCAAATCAAGGGGAAGTGATGGCTGAACATTTTGTCTTTTAAGTATAAGACAGATGCATCATATATTGTATTAATTCATTAGTCAGTTTTCTTATCATAGCATAAACAGTGAGGATATAAGATGCTAATACCTTGTTTAGTCAAAGGATCATAGGAGGTTGCTGGAGGCTAATGGCCTAGAGGGATCTTACAAGCCTGGCCATGAGAGTTTATTCCCAAAAAGAAACCTCAGTCAGCACACCATGTCACCCCCTGTCAGTGAGGGACACAGGTGGAACCCCTGGGACAAATTTATGGTTTCCCATCCTCTCAATATGGATTTGTGTGAAGAGGTCAGCGGTGCTCTGACATTTTATAGGGAAGTCTGTTTCAGAGTCATGCGGGCACGTACCTCTGGAGACAAACCCCTATCTCTCAGCAGATTTTTATTGATGTTACATAATTAATTTAGGCCTTTTGGGCAGGTGTGCGTGAGGGTTGGGTTATGGATATGGAGCATCTCTAGTAGGAGCAGGAGTCCATATTGCCCTTGTTGGTGAGACACAGATCACGCTTTGAGCAATCTATATGATACCATTAGTAAGGTGATAGTGATTTGAGCCTGTCCGCATAGGACCCAGGTGTTGAAACCATAGATTCCCTTTATTTGGGTATTTCTGTGGCATTTTCAGTTGATGCAGGTGTTCCCAAAATGGTACACTACCAAGCGGGCATTGCTCAATTATTGGCCTAATGAGGGTAGGAGTAGAAGAGTAATAACACTTCCTTTTTCTGGATGCAATCCCTTTACTTATGAGATGAACCAATGAAATCCAAGTAAAATTCTTTTCAGCTACTGTTGCTACATGCAGTGGTCAAGTATGAGATTGTTTATCAGCCTTCTGGTGCCCAGGTCTCTCACACCACAGGTTCAGCGTGCTAAGGTGGTTACCCGTTGATGCCAAGTATTAGTCATGATGAGGGGCCATGTTTTTGCTGAATGGTATGTAATATACATTATTTTGCATTAACTTAAGGCCACTGACTTTGGCACTAGTCATTTTGTTGCTATGAGACCCCTCTTGCAGTATGTTAACATCTGTTTAGGGGAGTCAGCTGACAGCTGCCAGCCAACTTACAGCCATCTGAAAAGCTTGGTGTAATACAGTCTCTGAGAAGTAGATGCCAAACAGTAGGGGTCCTGGGACAGATCCCTAGGGAACACCACTAGTGACAGGTCTGCTATCAGAGGTGGAGGCACCTATTTTCCACTAAATATTTTTTTATTATTTCAAATAAGATGTCTTAAACATTACATGAAATAAAGATAAATAACATATTTACAATTCTAAAACATTACTAACTTCAAACCATTATATAACTATTTACATTGGTGTCTATGCAAATAACATTGAAATTCTATATTATATAAAGTTAGAAACATAAGGTGATATATCTTCTTCGATCTTTTCGAGTATTTTAGTCAGATACCCATTTTCATCCAAGAGTAATAGTAAAATAGATCTTTTTAGTTCTGTTCTTCACTGTTAATATTTCCATGTGAGCAGCTGTTGTTATTAAGTCTCCTGATTCCTTGAGCAGTAAGCGAAGCCTCATTTTTCCAGTGTATAGTTATGATTTCGTAAAATTTACTGATAGTGACCGCGGATTTTTAGTGTCTTTTTTGGTACACAGTTTAGAATAGGAGGTTGAATAAAATTAAGACTTTGTTAATTGAAAATTATCATTATAAACAGTCTCTGAAAAAAAATAGTTAATGGATTTCCAATTGTACATGACTAGGAACTATATACACATTTACCATAAAAACATGCTGCCAATCTGCTTTTTATCTTGGTATGGCATCTCCAACATTGATCTTCAATAGAATACATTTTATTCCCTATGTGGTGTATAGAAACTTCTGTGTAGATATCTCCAAGTGAATAATTGCCAGTATTTTGATAAATGTAAGAAAATTTGGAAGATTTTAGAATATTACTTTTTCTTCTTCAACTGGAGGATGGTTGTTTATTAAGTATAATAATCCAGTATGATTTTTCATGATAGTTTTTGTTTTTTTAACAATTTTAGATATTAGACAAATAACCTGTACCTGATAGCCTGTTTTTTGCTTGATAAGAATAAAAGGCTATTCAATGAGTTTTGGAGCTTCATGTCCTACAACTGAAGGTTTTGTTTGTTCTATTGTATTTATAAGAAAATGCCCTACAGATTTTTGTAAAAACAGCCAATTGTCTTTATTTATCCTTATAATTTATAAAATTCACTCTAATTTCCTTTGTTAGATTTTCCCTTTCTCTATAGTTGATGCCAAAAGAGGTAATGTTTCTTCTTTAAAGTATATTTGGCCTTTAGATATTTGGAATGTATCTAGAATATTTGGTTGTAAAAAGCTACCAGGAAAATAAAAAATAATTTTTGGCACATTTCTAAAGAGCAAATATGTCAAATATGTCCTATTTCTGAGTCATTGTCTCCCCATTATGTTGGCTTTTGTCCAGATGTCTTGCACTAAGAGATTGAGATTTATCTGTTAAGCCCTGGTGATCATTGTGACATTCCATGCAAAACCACGGCCCTTTAGTGCTCTTACCTAAAGAGGACTGCTATCCATTTTTGCTTACACGGTTTCCAGGCCAACAACACTGTTGCCAACCACAAAACCTTGCTTATTTACATTTAAATGCAGTGTGCAGCATGAATATGTAATGAACGCTGCTGCTCACAGCGCATCAGGATTAGCTCAAATGCTTTCCAGAGTTTACTGAATCCCAGGGAAAAAGTAGAAAGGCACTGGAAAAAAAGCCTAAGGAAAAGGTTGCCTGAGAGAAGGTCTTATACAAAAATAAGGTAACAGAGCATATACTGAGTGAAATAAGTATCCTGCTGGTACTCTCAGAAACTCTACTGTATTCAGACATATTAGTAACCCCTGCAAAATAGCTTTTTTTCTCTGAGGCAAATGTATGTATATATTTTTTACTACATTTAGTCAGTCAAGTCATTAATGCCCTAGGTATTCCTTTTTGATGAGACCCAGTTACCTACAACATTAAGATAACTGGCCACATGGTTAGTAAAGTTAATACACATAAATACACAAAAACATACTCGGAGGCTCTAAATAAAAATCTACCTAAGCAACAGAGACCTCCAAAGCAGACATCCAAGCAAACACTACCTCAAAACAAAACACGCAAAACACATAGCCCTCAAAGTCAGCATGCCAAGCAGCCACAGCCCTTAAGGCTGAATAACACACCTGATACTTTTGTAATAGGTGACTCTATTATAGGTTCATAGGTTAGTACTAGGCTAACTGCCCTTGTGAGCCATTGTAAGCCTAGCCAATTATCCCTTGTGAGACTCAAACCCTGCACCTTGTGTTTGTAAGGCAAACACCTTAACCATTAGGCCACCCTCCTATTGTCAGACACACTGACGTCCCGCTCACCAGGCTGAATAAAGTGAAGGTCACGGTGAGCTGCCTGTCGGGTGCTAGGATCCGCCACATAACGCAAGCACTCAGGTCACTCCAAAGCAAATACAAATATGACTCAGTCATTGTACATGCTGGTGTGAATGACCTGAGACGTACCTCCCTGGACTACATGAAAAGAGACATAGAGGAGCTCTCTGATCATGTAGCCCAGGCTGGTATGACCCTGACCTTGAGCAGCATCTTACCCTCACCTAGAATGATGCCACAGTACAAAGACAAAATGATTGATTTTAACAATTGGCTAAAATTTTGGTGTCATTCAAAGGGGATCCAGTGTCTGTCAGCCTGGGATGACATGCTTGACAAGCCACGTTGCTTCACTAGGGATGGCTTGCACCTGTCACCACTGGGCTTTCGGATATTGGCAAAGTCTCTTGCCACCCCCATAGTGCCTTTTTTAGGCAAGGCTCAAAAGTCAAACCCACACCCATAGACAGCACAAGGAACAAGAAACTAAGGGTAATGCTGCTAAACGCCAGAAGTCTTAACCTCAAGATGCACGCACTCGAAGCTCTCCTCAGTATGGAGAACATCGATATCTGTGCAGTGACAGAAACCTGGTTCAAGGCTCCAGAGAGCACCCCAGCACTATCAGGCTATACCTCATATCATGCTTTTCGGCCCCAAAACCCGGACCGAACCACAAAAGGAGGGGAGTTTCCATATTTATCAAGGATATCCACACCTCCAGGTTAGTGGCATTGCATGAAGTATCGGAGACCATCCATGTGCAACTAACAGTGGGCAAGACTGCTTTTCAGTTTATAGCATCCTACAGACCACCCTCTCAAAGTCAGGAATCCCTCGGCTTTCCTGAAAACATTGGAGAACATGAAGATCTCTCCGAACACCATTATATTGGGCGACTTCAACTACCCAAACATTGACTGGGAGCACTACTCAAGCCCCAGCACCTTAGCCCAAAGGTTCCTGGAAATTATAAACTCAAATGCTATGGAACAACTAGTCACCACTCCCACAAGAGGGGACAACATACTAGACCTGATCATTACCAACATGGGGACTCTATGCTCCACACCAGAAGTATATTCCTCATTGGTAAGATCAGACCATAAATTAATTTCACTGGATATCCACATCCCGACCCCACCTCCAGCCCAGAAAACCACAGTGAAAAACTTCTCAAAAGCGAACTTCTCACTTCTCAAAACTGAAGTGGAATCCTTCAAGGCCACAGGGCCAGTGGAAACTACGGCCCAAACTGCAGAATCCTATATAAACGCATTCTATTGACATCTCCAGGAATGCATGGATCATGCTATCCCAAACAAAACCAAGACCCAATCATCCAAAGGCAGGCGTCCAGTCTGGTGGACCCCTGCCATAAATAAACTGTACAACAGAAGGAGGAAGCTACTACATGATAGAGCAAAATCCCTAATAGGGAAGGCATCTCTGATCAGTACTAGCAAAAAATTACGATCCCTCATAAAATCCTCCAAGGCCAACTTCGAGAGAAAAATTGCACAGGACACCAAAGACAATCATAAGGCTTTTTTCAGTTATGTTAGAAACCTGGGATGCAACTCCAAGACTTGTTCTGAGTTGATTCTAAACGACAAAAAATACACTGAACCCACAGACATCGCCAATATCCTGGCAGACAGGTTCAGTGCAAACTTCTCCACCCCCCCAAAAGAGCAAGTATCTATCCCAGCAGAGGGCTGCCTCCAAAACATCTCTGATGCTCAGGTGAAGGCTGCCCTCTCCAAAGCAAAAAACACTGCTTCCATGGGACCAGATGGCGTCCCAGGTTGCGTCCTACATGAACTCCAAGAGGAACTAATCCTTCAAATAAAACAGCTATACAATCTCAGCCTCACTACAGGATATGTGCCCACAGAATGGCGTACAGCAACAGTGGTCCCACTCCACAAAGGTGGAGCCTCTACGGACCCTGGAAACGATTGCCTCATAAGCCTGACTAGCTTAGTCTGCAAGGCTATGGAGAGGATCATCATGGAGCTCATAAACAAAGACATTGGGGATCTACAGACACTAGATCCTACCCAGTTTGGCTTTGTCAAGGGCAGATCCTGCCTTTTGAACCTGGTTGACTTCTTCAAAACAGTCACCAAAGCCATAGATGAAGGGAAGGTAGTCCACACAGCCTATCTGGACCTTGCAAAGGCATTTGACACAATACCCCACTCGGGCATCATAGATAAGTATTCCAGCTTAAATATAAACCCCTATGTCACAAGATGGGTCACAAACTGGCTCAAAGACAGAACCCATAGAGTGAGAGTTGCTAGAGCCATGTCAGACTCAAAACCGGTCACAAGTGGCATCCCACAGGGTTCTGTCCTGGGACCACTCTTGTTCGGTATATACTTTTCCGAGGTACAGGCAAACGTGGGAAGACTATGGCTCACCAAGTTCGCAGATGACTGCAAACTGGGCGCCATAATCAACTCTCCATCTGACACAAACATTCTTCAAAAAGGTCTCACAGAGACAGATAACTGGTGCCAGCACCATGGTTTAAAGCTAAATGCCAAAAAATGTATAGTCATACCCTTTGGCAAAAATAATGTGCCCACAAATTACCACATAGGCTGAAACCCATTAAGTACAGAGAAAGTTATTAGGGACCTGGGGACCCAAGTTGATAGCAATCTCTCCTTTGAAAACCACATTGCCAAAGTGGTTAGAAAGACCTTCTACATAGCCCACCTCATCACGAAGGGTTTCATATCTAGATCAAGAGAGGTAATCATGCCCCTTTATTCATCCCTCATCAGGCCCATCATAGAATACAATGCCCCTTTTGGGATGTACCTTACCCGACACCTGCAGCAATTAGAAAGACCCCAAAAGTATCTCACCAAGAGGATCAAGGGTCTCAAACTGATGCCATATGCTGCTCGGTTAAAAAAACTCCAGCTCTACTCAGTTGCATACCGCCTACTTCGAGGTGATCTATGCCTGACATACAAAGCTATGTCAAATCCAGAATTAATGGACATGCTCCACCTCAGTAAATCTAAATCCCTTAGAGCCACACGCTCGAGGGACTTGAACCTCAGCACAGAAATAAATAGAACTTGCTAGAGGGACAGGTTCATAACCCAGAGGCTCCCTTCGCTCTGGAATAGAATTCCAGTTCATGTGAGGCAGAGCACCTCACTGAATCTCTTTAAGAAGAATCTCGATAGGTGGATGGGGGATTGTAGGTTTGTCCCAGGGATTACTCCCGTGTCACTATTAGACAGAGGCACAGTAAACTAAACCTTAAAAAGGGCATAGTATACACAAATCAAGGGGTGGCGTAAGCCATACAGAATCGGGCTAGGCTTATAATTGCCTCAGGGCAGATAGCCTAGTATGAACCTATGAACCTTTGAATACAAACTACTCAAAAAATACCATAACTGTAAAAAAAAAAACAAAGAGCAAGATATGGTATAGTTATATGTGGCTGGTATCCAGTTGCTATAATGTTAGTTGCCTGAGGCACAAGATGCAGAAGAACAGAATGCTGATCACTGTTTTCCATAGGAAATCACTGCTGGTGTGATTTCTGAGTGTGTGATAACAGAAACAGATCTGGGTCATCTAGCACCCTGTGCAGATCCCTGAACTGGTATCTTCTCCCTCAACTCAAAGTTCAAGAGCAAAAAAAAAAAAAGAAAAAGGTGATCTCAAAGTAGAAGACCAAGCAAAATAAATATCTTTTCTGCTCTGAAATTGTAGCACACTGTCAACTACAAATAAATCAATACACATGGCGCATTTTATCTCTCCAGCCTTGACCACAAATGCACTATCAGCATTCTTTTCCGAAGTGGAATATCCTCATAGGTTCATAAAGCAATACTGGTACTGCACTACAGCACCATCACCACCTGCTGATCTCATCCCCGTGCAGCTGGCATCTGGGGCAGCTGCCCCCTTCACCTCACCCTAGTTACAGCTCTGCTGGTGGCAGTAATACCTTAACTGTGGGAGATTTCTCCCTTCTTTGTGTTGGTGCAACTAAGTTGGTATATATAAGTTTAAGGGAATGGGGGGCTTGCTGCTCTGCAAAACAAAACACAATTATCATCACAAGTTTTGTCATTTTTGTGTTTAGAGCAGTTCTGTTAGCATTTTGATTCCACTGCATCTTGATTTTAAGGTTTCTTATTAGAACCCCAAATACTGTACACTGTTGTAATTACATTGTGTACAACAGGTCATTGTTGTAAGTTTAGCAAACAAAATGCTATAATACAATTAATTACATGCACTACACAGAACATATTTTTTAAATAACACTTGTGACTACAACATGCTATCAGTGGATTTGACATGAGAATGTAGCACTGATCAGATCATGACATGTATACCTATCAAGTGACCTTGGTATAAATGCTCTTATGTTTTTTTCCAACACATGGTTTATATAAGCTGCAGCTATTAAGAGATGAAGCTAACTGCAGACCATTTAGACAATTGTTTCAGTAGTTGATTTATTGATCTTAACTGACTGATTTTTGTCTCCTGGCTATGCAATTGACTGGGAGGGCCTCATTTTCAGTGCAGACCTGAGGAGAAAAACTCAACAGTAATATAAAATACAGAATGATATCATAAACAGATAACATAACAACTGAAAAACCTGCAGTATTAATACGACTAAACAATCTATGAGGAAGATGAATACAAACTTTCAAAAGTAACATAAAGAGAAAAAAACGTGTAGTTTTTTACAGGCCAAAAGTTAAGTAGCTATAGTCGTAGTATGTGACGTTAACAATCTGACTAAAGAAATTCCATTCCTGCAACTTATTTTAGTAATTTTTGATAACAAATTAAACTAACTAAGTATGGCATTTGAGGAAAAAAGACTGGTGAGACATGAAAGACAAAGGAGTCTAAAATGAGGAATGAAGTATTTAAAAGAGATGGAAGATGAAGATAAGGGAGAAAAGGTGTGTGGTAGTAAGAACTGAGGAAATATTGAGTGTACAGATTAATTAAAATTAACAAATAAATAGGAATGGGCAGTCTGATACAATTAGGTACTGAACAGCAAGGTACGGACTTTAAGAGGAATTCAAATTAGGGATGAGACTAGAAATTAGAAAAGGGAAATGTCAAGGAGGGTTAAAGGAAGAGAATTGGTGTCAGTTATAGTGGTCTGTTAAAAATGTAAGTCAAATTTCTAGTGTGAGGATAGCTGGGAAAAGAGCATTTTTGAACTGAATATTAGAGCTGGTCTCATATATTTCATGTGATTGTAGCTTATTCCATGCACTTAAGACTACCTCAATGAACAAGGAATCACCCCACAATTTTGAGAAGTTGAGTTTCACCAGTTTTCTACTCACTGAATCTATGCTAGAGTATGTCACCAAATCAGGGAAGTGATGGCTGAACGTTTGTCTTTTAAGTATAAGACAGATGTCATATATTGTATTAATTCATTAGTCAGTTTTCATATCATAACATAAACAGTAAGGATATAAGAAATGCTAGCATTTTAATCAAAGGATCATAGGAGGTTACTAGGCTAATGGCACTGAGGATCTTACAAGCCTAGCCAAGAGTTTATTCCCAAAAAAGAAACCTCAGTCAGCACCTGTCACCCCTGTCAGTGAGGGACACAGGTGGAACCCCTGGAACAAATTTGTGGTTTCCCATCCTCTCAATATGGTTGTGCTTGAAGAGGGTCAGTGAGGTACTCTGACATTTATGGGAAGTCTGTTTCAGAGATGGAGCAGCCTCTGGGAGACAAACCTGTCTCTCCAGCAGATTTTGTTGATGTCACATATTAGATTTAGGCCTTTTGAGCAGGTAATGTGTGAGGAGTTAGATTTATGGATATGGAGCATCTTTAGTAGGGCAGGGTCCGTATTGCCTTGTTGGTGAGACACAGATCACCTTTGAGCAATCTGTATGATACCAAGTAGAGTGATAGTGATTTGAGCCTATCCGCATAGGACAGGTGTTGGAGGCCATAGATTCCCTTTGTTAGGTATTTCTGTGGCATTTTCAGTTGATGCAGGTGTTTCAAAAGGTACATACCAAGCGGGGCATTATACTCAATTATTGGCCTAATGAGGTAGGAGCACAGAGAGGTAATAACCTCCTTTTTTCTGGATGCAATCCCTTTACTTATGAGATGAACCAAGTAAAATCCAAGTAAAATTCTTTTCTGACTACTGTCGCTACATGATGGTCAAATGTGAGATTGTTGTCAACCTGAGTACCCACGTCTCTCACCACGGGTTGTGTGCTAAGGTAATTGCCGTTGATGTGGTAATCAACTGGGGCCATGTTTTTGCTGAATGGTATTAATATACATTATTTTGCATTTAACTTAAGGCCATGACTTTGGCACTAGTCATTTGTTGCTATGAGACCCTCTTGCAGTATGTTAACATCATTTGGGGAGTCAATGACAGCACCCAACTTACAGCCATCTGAAAACTTGGTCAGCCACAGTCTCTGAGAAGTAGATGCCAAACAGTAGGGGTCCTGGGACAGATCCCTAGGGAACACCACTAGTGACAGGTCTGCTATCAGAGATGGAGGCACCTATTTTGACCTTGTGGGTCCTATCGGTGAGCCAGTTGGCCACCCACCTGATGAGATAGGGATTTATGCCAAGTTGTGTTAGCTTTTTGATGATGCTTGAGTGGGGGATTGTGTCAAAGGCCTTGGCCAAGTCAAAGTAAGCTGTATGTACTGACTTTTCCTCATCCAGAGCCTTGGTGACAGTCTCAAAGAAGTCAACCAGGTTCAGCAGGCAAGATCCGATGAATCCAAACTGGGTGGGGTCAAGTGCTTGGAGATTGCCTATGTCCTTGTTTATGAGGTCCATAATAATATGCTCCATGGCTATACAGATCAGACTTGTCAAGCTAATGGGGTGATAGTTTCCAGGGTCAGTAGTGGCATCACATTTGTGCAAGGGGATGACAATGGTAGTTCTCCACTATGCTGGAATGAAGCCTGTACTTGCTGGAGATGGTACAGAATACAGCCTGGATACTATCAGGTCACATAGAAGTTGTGTTCTTTGCCTTGGATAGGGTCTTTATCACTTGATCTATGGAGATGTAAGGTGTGGGACAAGTATTGTGGATGTTGAATGGGCCTTTGGGGGGAATAGGGGGTGAAGTTTGCACTGAACCTATCTGCTAGCAGGTTGGCTAAGTCAACAGGATCAGTGTAAGTGGTACCATTAAGTACTAATTCAGAACAGACCTGGGCTTTGCCATGAAGGTGTCTGATGTAACTGAGGATGGCGTTATGGTTTCACTTTGTTTTGGAGGCTAGTTGTTTCAATTCATAATTATCTTTGGATGTTTTCATTAGTGATCTAATTTGTTTGTAGAGACTGAGGAGGGAGTTTTTCCAATTTGGAATTTGTTCCTTTTTTACCCTTGGACAACAGTTTCTTCCTTTTGTTGTAAAGCCTGTTGATAGAGGATGTTCACCACATAGGTTTGTGTTTCCTTGAGGATCAGGTTTTAGTTCTGTTGGGTATGGCAGAGTCCATGCAGCTGTACAGGTGCTTGTATACTGCATTGGCATACTGTTCAGTATAGTTGTCTGCATCCTCTGAAGGGTGGTGGTGTGAAGCTACTGATACCCTCCCATTGGAGGTTGTAGTCAGCTTTGCAGAAGTTTTTTAGCCTGGTTACCCTAACATTTGCTTGCCATTTTTAATCATGATCAAGCATTCTGAGATGCTTTATAAGAGGATAGTACTGTGGGCGCATGGTGTAATAGTTTATCTCACAGACATATAGTACAGAGTATGATTCTCACCTTTGGAAGAGAAATTAGCTAGACTTAAAATGGCCCACAATGGTAGCTAGTCTAGTACTTAATTATGAATCTATTATATAAATGCACAATGGTGTTTCATATAATCTATAATCTGATACCCTGCCATCTTCTGATGCAAGTCTTATGCATATTGTATTAATATTATTTCTTCTGTTGGACATTTTGAGACCTATTTTGTGAAAATTATGGAGTTAACATCCAATGAGAAAATAGCAAAGAAATGCTAAAAGAATAAACAGAAAATAAATATTAGGAAGGATGTAAACCTTAATCTTTATCATATTTTTAATTTCTGTGTCATGGTAGGAGCATTACTAAATGTATAAATTCAACATGTGAAACAGATAGATTTTAATATCTTACAAAACATTACTATTTTAACTTGTAGTGTCGCTGCTTTGCAGCACAAGCACAATTCTGCTTCATATGTCAGAAAGGTCAAAACGTTGCTGCTAACTGCATTCCTGTACATTTTACATGTATGTGGCACATCATCTTGCAGTATACAATGTCTGTATGTTTTGTAAAATGTGTGATCTGATTTCATAGAGCTTTAATCGCAGGAACTGCAAAGACTGAAGATGATAAAAATCAGAAGTCAAACGTTCACACTGGTCCTAGACAGACCCCGGGATTCATGAAGCTTGCGCCAGGTGGAGGCATAGCATTGGCGTTCCAACACCAAATATGGCAGCGACCGATCCAGGTATGAGCTGTTTCCATGTGCACTACCTGCGTATACTACGCCCGCACAGCACATGGCCCCTGTATGCTAATTACCCCATTTTCAGCAGTGTAGCATGCAAATGAAGGTATTTAGTGATCCAGGAAGTGGTGCAGGCGTAGTGTAAGCATGCAGAAATGTAAACTGTAAAAAAACGGTTTACATTTTTGCAAACATAAAATCGGAACCATGACAGCCGACCAAACACATGTATTATATTGTTAATATATGCCAATGACGAAATATGTAGCCACTGGCATAAAAAAAATGGATAAAATATAAAAAGAACATTTAATTTTATTTTTTGCACTATCGAGAAGTTTAAGCGCAGGGCAGTGGCGCGCAAACGGGATCGCAAGGAAAATAGAAAAACATAGAATAAAACTGCAATGTAACACATATCATGATTTCCCCATAGCAGTCACTGGCAGGCATGTTACACCACACCATGGTGAAAGGGTTGCTAAGGGGCTGTGACAGTGTTTTGCGTGGTAGCTAGGAATTAGTAGGCAATGCCATGCAAATGAAAGGAGTAATAGTGAATCACAGATTCCCCGCTGGTGTAAGGATGCACCTCACAGCATAGTGTCATAACACCGAGGTGTGTCCTTGAAATAAAAATGACATCAAGAGAGGGGTGTGTTGCTGTAAGCAGATTGGAGCATTGCTAATCCGGTTTTCCCGTAGCTAAACAAAGCTGCAGGAAAGGGGTGTGTTGAACTGGCTATAGCTTTGCTTAGCTGAGAACACACAAGGTAACTGAGTATGCACGTGAACAGAGATTAAAACGCACTTAAACTCAGTAAACGGGTTTGCGCGGCACGCACAGGAGTTGAAACAGGAAGGATATAGGAAAAAAATAAGGAAATGTTGCAACAGGGAAATTGGAGTACAAATTACTAATTAACACCTAGGAACCTACAGTGGGCCATTGACAACAGCTAACAAGGCTGCAAGCAGCAACCTGCAGAACAAGAAAGGGGAGGGGCTGTACTGCAAAGAAAACAGTAAAGTGTCACAGCAGAACAAGGCTGAATTGCATTATATCAGCTACAAAACACATTTTGCAACACATGACTAGGTAGGGAAGGTACAAAACAAGAAAGTTGGCAGGTGGATGCATGCCTGACAATGGGAGGGGATCCAGGTTTAAAAGTGAATTAAAGGGCAACAGATTAATCAAGGCAGGCAAGCATAACTCCACACTACAGGCCTCACACTTGCAGTACTCACTGTAAAATCCATAATTAAGATACCCTGCAGCTGGAATTGCTCATACACAGCCAATAACATCAGCAGCATCCATAGCACAATAGTATAAAGTGTGAAAGCACCTCACACACACTTGTGTATTCCCATACACTCTGCACCATTGGTGAATACATACGGGGAACTTTTAATATGTACATGTTAGGGGCTGCCATAGCTTTTATCCACCAGCATGTGTTGGAGACTGAAGGTGATGTGGAGGATGATGCTGACAACCACCTCAGGCACCAGAGAAGGAGAAAAGTGTTCAGACCCAGGGTAACCTACCAGGGGCTACATGATCTGGAGATAGTAGAGCATTACAGGGTGGACAGGGACACTCTACAGCAACTTGTGGAGCTGTGCCAGCCACGCCTTAGAGCCAGAACAAACAGAGGGGAACCCATCCTAGTGGATACAAAGGTATGTGTAAGCCTGAGAATACTAGCCACAGATACCTTTCAAAGACCAACTGGGGATATCATGGGTATCTCAAAGGCATCAGCATACAGGGTACTTCACCAGTTCCTGGATGCCATGTTACCACATGCCAATGAGCACATATACTTCCCCCGAATGCAGGAGGAGATGGCCAGCAATATGCATCTCTTCCACCGTGTGGCAGAATACCTGGAGGTACTGGGTGCAACAGACTGCACGCACATACACATCAAGTCACCACCCGGTGAGCAGGGTAGGCGCTACATAAACTGCAAGGGATACCCTTCCATCAACTGCCAGATCGTGTGCAATGCCCAGGGCATTATCATGGATGTATGTGCTGGCAGCCCTGGAAGCTATCATGACTCCCACATCTGACATGCCTCACAGCTGTATCAGGTATTCCCAGAGGGAACATCCCAAATGGCCACCTGGTGGGGATGCTGCCTATGCACTGGAACCGTGGATGATGACTCCCATCAGAAATGCACACACACCCATGCAAGAATGCCATAATGAGGCACATGCACAAACCAGAATCATCATAGAGCGAGTGTTTGGGATGCTTAAATCATGGTTCCATTGCTTGGACATATCTGGTGGAGCCTTGCAGTACTCTCCAGGCACGTGTGCCCACATCTTCATAGTATGTGCCATGCTACCCAATATGATCCTGCGGAAACAGCTGCAGCAGGGACAGAATGGTGAAGGCCCTCACAGCCCACCACCATTGCTAAGGGCCCCACAGGCACAGAGGTACTCAGACCATGAGCACACTGAGCCAGCCCCAGTAGACAGATGGAGGTGTGCCCCAATATGCCCATGCCTTGGCAAGGAGGGAACGTATAGCATACACACTGACAGTGTAGGCACCTAGGGACTGACACCTTTCTCCACCTGCACACACAGTAAAAATGGATGGCACAAACACAAGACTACATGTAAATTGTCATGTGTAGGCAGTCTACTGTGTGCATCCAACATAGGCAGTCCTCAGCTATTGCACACACAACTGCTATTGGCACAAGGTAAGTCAACACCTGAACAGTAAATTAAGCTATCAGCATGTGCTGATACTGTATGCATAGGTTCACAGGTAGGTACTTGGCTAACTGCTCAAGGGCATTCATAAGCCTAGCCAAAATGTGACAGCTTTTGCCACCCCATTGATTAATTAACTGTCCCTCTGTGGAGCAGAGCCAATGGCGGGATCCCTGGGGTGTATCTACTGTTCTCCATTCACTCTTCAAGGTTTTTCTTGAAGAGTGTTAGTGAGGGGCTCTGTATAATGTAATTAGGGATGTTGTTCCAAAGCATGGGGAGTTTCTGTGACAGGAATCTGTCCCTCCAGCATGTTCTAGTTATTGTTGTAGCAAGGTTTAGCTCACTACAGCGTGTGGATCACTGTGACATGGATTCCCATAGGTGGAGCATATCCATTAAGCCTGAGTTGGACATGGCTTTGTTGGCCAGCAGAGATCATCTCTGAGTAAATGAGATGCCACTGAGTAAAGCAGGAGTTTATTCAGTCTGACTGCATAGGACATATGTTTGAGGCCAGTAATCCTCTTGGCAAGGTACGTTTGTGGACCTTCCAGCTGTCGGAAGTGTCATCTGAGGTACATCCCAAATGGGTTATCATACTCTATGATGGGACTGATGAGTGATGAGTAAAGGGGCACTATAACCTCAGTATGTCTAGATGCGAACCCTTTAGTAATCATATGGCCTACATAGAAGGATGTCCTAACTACTTTGGTGATATGATTGTTAAAGGAGAGATCACTATCTACCTTAATCCCCAGATCCACTATTACTTCATCTGTATTAAGGTGGCTGCCACTTATGTGTTAATATGTGAGTGTTTAGTTTTTCCCAAATGGAATGACCATGCAGTTTGTGACAATTAGCTGTGTCGGTCTCTGTGAGGCCCTTTGAAGGATGTCTGTGTCGGCTGGACTGTCAGTTATGGCTCCCAGTTTGCATTCATTGCCAAACATGGTCTGGCGTAGTCCACCTGTGTTTGCCTGTACCTCTGAGAAGTATATGCCAAACAGTAGGGGTCCCAGGACTGAGTCCTGTGGGACACCAGTTGTGACTGGTTAAGAGTTGGACCTGGAGGCTGCTAGTCTTACCATGTGGGTTCTATGTGTAAGCCTGTTGGCAACCCATCCTGTGATGTATGGGTTCATGTACAGGCTGGTGAGTTTATCAGTAATACCTGAGTGGGGAATGGTGTCAAAAGCCTTGGCAAGGTCCAGGTAGTATGTGTGAACCACCTCTTCCCTCATCTAATGCCTTGGTGACTGTCTGTAAGATGTCAAACAGGTTCAGTAGGCATGATCTGCACTCAACCAAGCTGACCTGGGTTGGGTCAAGTGTTTGGAGGTTACCAATGTCTTTGTTAATGAGTGCCATGAGGATGCACTCCATAGCTTTGCAGACCAGGCTAGTCAGGCTTATGGGGTGGTAGTTACCATGGTCAGTTGTGTTTCCACCTTGGTGGAGTGGAATAACCATTGCTATGTGCTATTGTATGGACATGTAGCCTACATAGAGGCTGAGGTTGAAACGTTTAATTAGTTGGGGGGGTTAGTTCGTCTTGTAGTGTTTGGAAGACGCAGTCTGGGATACCATCTGCCTCCAGTGATGCTGTGTTTTGCCATTTGAGAGGGCTATTTCCACCTGTGTGTCTCTGATGTCTGGAATACTGTACTCTACCGGTATTGTTGTGGGCTCTTTAGTGGGTGAAGTTTGCACTGAATGTATCTGCAAGGATGTTGGCGATATCAGTAGTTTCAGTATATTTTGTGCTATATTGCACCGGCACAGTGCAAATGTGTGTGTTACCACTTAGATCATTGACATAGCCAAAGAAGGCTTTGTGGTTATCTTTTGAATCCTTGCCTATTTTCCTGTTGAAGTTAGCCTTGGATGATTTCATGAGGGACCTAAGTTTCTTACTAATACTGGTCACAGATGTCTGCCCTTCTTGGGATTTTTCTGTTTTCCTGGACAACTGTCCTACTTCTGTTGTATAGCCTGTTTATTGCAGGGGTCCACCAGACTGGTGTCCTTGTCTTGGAGGAGTGAGTCTTGGTTTACCAGTGATGCCATGATCCATACATCCTTGTAGGTGCTTATAGAGTGCATTTGTAAATCTTTCTGAATCTTGAGCAGTGTTTTCCCTTACCATGGGGGCTGTGAAACCTGCCACCTCTGTCTTTAGTAGTGTGAAGTTAGCTGTAGGAAAGGTTTTCACTGTGGTTACCTTGGGTGGGGGAGATGGTTGGGTGTGGAAATCATCAGTGAATAGTTCATGGTCAGATCTAACCAGTGACCGGTTTACCTCTGCTGTGTTGCACCTGTCACCCATGTTGGTGATTACCACTTCTAGTATGTGTCCACCTCTGGTTTGGGAGTTTACCATCTGATACATGGCATTTGAGGTGATAAATTCCAGGAAGTGCTGGGCCTGGAAGTGAGCACTCGAGTAGGTTTCTCAGTTAATGGCAGGGTAGTTGAAATCGACCAATACCAGGGTGTTCCGTAGGACTGTCATGTGTTCCACTGTCTCCAGGTAGGTGGAGTGGTGGTCCTGGGTCATGGAGGGTGATCTGTAGCAGGCCACAGTTTGCACTGCAGTTGTGGGTGATGTTAGCTGCACATGGATGATCTCAGAGGTATCATGCTACCCCACTAACCTGGAGGTGTAGGTATCTCTGATGAATATGGATAGACCCCCTTCATGTCTGTGTCAGTCCATGTTCTGTGGCCAAAATGTGTGGTATGGGTTGTAGTCTGGTAGTGCTGGTGTGCTCTCAGGAGCCTTAAAATAGGTTTCAGTTACTGCACAGATATTGACGTTGTCCATACTGAGGAGTGCTGTGAGTGCGTGCATTTTGTGATTACAACTCCTGGCATTGAGTAGCATAACCCTCATTGATTTTGCTATTGTGCTGTTTATGGAGGTGGGATTCACCTGTGAGACTTGCCTAAAAAAGGCACCATGGGGGGTGCGAATAGCCTTGGCCAGTATTCGAAAGCCTAAGGCTGACACATGCAAGCCCGTATCGTATTGTTGCATGCATCTGTGCTTGTTTATCATCTTTCCTGTAGGTAACCTACTGGTAAGCAATAGAAAGCCTTAAACTGATACAAGTCTTCTAGCTTCCAAGATAGGCTTTTGGAGTGATTAAGTATCAGTGTTCTGTATGTTCTTGCTGTACTTAACTGTTTTCTGACTACATGGTGATTTTTCACTGTATATTGTGATCTGAAAGCTGTTTATTCACATATTATTTCTGTGATGACTTGCACTTTAGAGGTTCACAGACAGGTAGTAGGCTATCGGCCCAAGGGCATTTAGAAGCATAGCTACATAGGTTCATAGGTTGGTACTAGGCTATTGGCCATAGGGCCTATACAAGCCTAGCCATAACAATTCACTGGATATTTCTTCCCACAATATTTACTTTTCTGGACCCCTGTCTAGCAGGGCGACTGACATGATCCTCGAGGTGAATTTCCTATCTCCCATCCAGTAATCAATGTTCCTTTTGAAGAGGGCCAAGGAGGTGCTCTGCTTGACATGTATGGGCAGTTTATTCCAGAGTATGGGGAGTCTCTGGGTCAGGAATCAATCCCTCCAGGATGTTTTGTTCATTGTGATGACAAGGTTTAGATCCCTGGAGCGTGTGGCTCTGAGGGATTGGGATTTCTTTAAGTGGAGCATGTCCAACAGCTCAGGGTTTGACATTGCCTTGTATGTTAAGCAGAGATCACCTATGAGTAGACGATATGACACAGAGTATAGCTGGAGTTTTTTTAGATGGTCAGCATATTGCATCTGCTTTAGGCCTGTGATTCTTTTAGTGAGGTATTTCTGTGGCCTTTCCAGCTGTTGCAGATGTCTTGTGAGGTACATACCAAATGGGGCATTATACACTATAATGGGTCTAATGAGGGATGAGTACAGTGGGACAATGACCTCCTTTTTTTGGATGAAAATCCCTTAGTGATGAGGTGTGCCACATAGAAGGATTTACTGACTGTTGCGGCAATGTGGATAACGAAAGTGAGACCACTGTCCACCTGTGTCCCTAAGTCTCTCATAACACTTTTGATGTTTAGTGTACTGCCACCTATGTGGTAATTCATGGGTACATGTTTTTTTCCAAAGGGGATAACTATACATTTCTTGGCATTAAGCTTGAGCCCATGACTCTGGCACCAGGCATCTGTTTCTGTAAGGCCCTTTGTAGAATATCCACATAATTTGGGGATTCAGTAATGGCTCCCAGTTTGCAGTCATCTGCAAACTTTGTTAGCCAGAATCCCTTAGTGTTGGCCTGTACTTCAGAGAAGTAGATGCCAAACAAGAGAGGTCCCAGGACTGAACCCTGAGGTACTCCACTTGACACTTGTCTGGAGCTGGATTTGGAATCGGCTACTTTTACAGTCTGGGTTCTGTCAGTAAGCCGGTTGGCAACCCATCGAGTGATGTAGGGATTTATGCCCAGCTTAGTAAGTTTATTTATGATTCCAGAGTGGGGGATGGTGTCGAAGGCCTTGTTGAGGTCCAGATAGGCTGTGTGGACAGCCTTACCCTCATCCACTGATGACTGATTCGAAGAAGTCAATCAGATTCAGGAGACAAGATCGGCTCTTCACAAACCCAAACTGGGTGGGGTCCAGTGTTTGAAGGTTGCCAATGTCTTTGTTTATAAGTTCCATGATAATGCGTTCCATGCCCTTGCAGATCAGGCTCGTCAGACTGATGGGACGATAGTTCCCGGGATCCAAGGTGGATCCCCCCTTGTGGAGTGGGATAATTTGAGCTGTGCGCCACTCAGTGGGCACAAAGCCTGAGGTGAGGCTATGATTAAACATGACACTTAGGTGAGGTGCCAGTTCATTTTGTAGTTCATGTAGTACACAGCCTGGGATGTCATCTGGTCCCATGGATGCTGTATTCTTAGCTTTGGATAGTGCGGTTTCTACCTGTGTGGCCATGATTACTGGAATTTGACAATCTTTTGGTATTGAGATGGGCCCTTTAGTGGGTGAGATGGGGGTGAAGTTGGCACTAAATCGATCTGCCAGAATACTGGCAATATCCTTGGGATCAGTATATTTAATGCCATTCTGTTGAAGCTCAGAGCAGATCTGAGCATTGGCATTTAGATTCTTGACATAACTATAGAATGCCTTGTGGTTGTCTTTGGAATCTTTGGCAATTTTATTTTCGTAACTAGCTTTTGAGGATTTTATGAGGGATCTCAGCTTCTTACTGAGGCTGGAGAGGGAGTTGTTTGCATCCTGGGATTTTCCTCTTTTCTGCAACAGTTTCTTCCTTCTGTTGTATAGTTTGTTTATAGCAGGGGACCACCAGATTGGCTTCCTTTTTTTTTGGAGGAGAGCATCTTGGTTCTATTTGGGATGGCACGATTTATGCACAAGTGGATGTGATTGTACAGTGCCTTAGTGTAGGATTCTGCAGTTGAAATTTCAGATCCTGCCTGCATGGGTGTCATGAAGTTTGTCACTTCTGACTTCAGTAGCATGAAGTTGGCTTTGGAGAAGTTTTTTAAGGATGTTTCCTTACTGGGGGTTGGGGGTGGGATGTGGATGTCAAGGGTGATTTGCTTATGGTCAGACCTGACCAATGAGGGGGACCACTGGTGTGGAGCATCTATCTCCCATGTTGCTAATGACCAGGTCTAGGATACTGGAGCCCCTGTTGAGACAATGGATTAGTTGATCCAGGGCGTTGGAATTTATGAATTCTAAGAACCGTTGGGAAAAGGAGTTGGTACCCGAGCAGTTTTCCAAGTTAATGGCAGGGTAGTTGAAATCACCCAATATTAGGATGTTTGGTTGTATCTTAATATTTTCCAGTATGTTTAGAAAGGTGTAGTCAGAATCTTGGGGCATGGTGGGAGATCTGTAGCAAGCTACCATTTGGATTGCAGTCTTACCTGGTGTTAATTGCACCTGGAGAATTTCAGATGCATTGTGTTGGGCAACTACCCTGGAGGTGTGAATATCCTTGGTGAATATGGACACTCCTCCACCTTTAGTGTTTCAGTCTTGGTTTTGTGGCCAAAAAGTGTGGTAAGAGTTGTAACCTGGTATTGCAGGGGTGCTCTCTGGAGCCTTGAACCAAGTCTCAGTTACTGCACAGATATCGATGTTCTTCATTTTTAAGAGTGCCTTGAGAGAGTGCGTTTTGAGGTTTAGACTTCTAGCATTGAGTAGCATTACCTTCAGATTTTGCATGCTTGTATCTGTTACAGTGGTGGTTTTGTCTTTTGAACCTTGCCTAAAAAAGGCACTATAGGGGTGGTAAGAGCTTTAGCCTGTAACCTGAATCCCAGGGGTGACAGGTGCAGACCATCTATGGCAAAGCATCATGGTTTGTCTATCATGTCTTCCCAGGCAGATACTGGATCCCCTTTGAATGACACCAGAAGCTTAGCCAATTGTTGAAGTCAATCATTTTGTCCTTATACTGTGGTATCATTCTGGGCAAAGGCAGGATGCTACTCAGGGCTAGGGTCATACCTGCCTAAGCCACATGATCCAAGAGTTATTCCATGTCTCTTTTCATGTAGTCCAGGGAGGTACATCTCAAGTCATTCACTCCAGCATGGGCAATGATAGACGTATTTGTACTTGTTTTGGAGTGACTTGAGTGCATGCGTTATGTGGTGGATCCTGGCACCTGACAGGCAGCTGACTGTAATTTTCTTCTTGTTCAGCCTGGTGAGTGGGACATCAGTGTGCCTAACTACAGAGTCACCTATGACTAGTGTTGGGTACATTGTCTTGTCTTAGGGACTGTTGTTGGGTGGCACACTGGTGTTGTGAGCTATGTGTCACTTTGGTTGTTACTGATGTTTAATCAGCACAACACTCCACCAGGAAATAAAGGCAATTGTGGCAAAAAATCGAGCACAGTCTTCAATAAAACAAAGGTTCATATAATGATTCCAAGTAATGTGCTCAGCAGGTCAAGTAAGTAAGCGCACATTATCGGGCTTTCATCAGACATATATGTCTGATGAAGCCGATAGGTGAAAGCGCTTACTGATTTTGTTGAATAAAACGCTGAAGAACATTTATTTAACCAGCTTGGTTATTGTGCCCTGCTGAGCACATTACTTGGAATCATTATATGAACTATTGCTAACTGCTACATTTATTGTAGAGCCGTGGTGACTTTTTGTTACTGATGTTTGTTTGTGTTTCAGCTTCAGAGGTCCTTGTTGCTTGGGCAGGTTAATGTTAAGGGCGTCTGCATATGTGGGTTTAGTGTTGCTATGTGTGGGTGTTGATGGTGTGGGTTTTGAAGGGCTATGAGTTGTTTGAGGTGTAGTGCAGGTTTTAACCTTCTCCTCTTGACTGTCTAGCACAATCTTGGCCGGAGAGAGCTTTGCTTCCAGTTTGGCTATGTAAGTGCATCTCTCGCAGGTTGTAGTGTTGGGTGGTGAGGAGGAGAGGGTTGTCTGTGTACATGAGGTAGTTGCCGCATTGACCCAGTATGCCCAGATTCACCAGGTGGACAGAAGAAATCACTGGACGCTAACCCTTGGACATGCCTGTTTAGGTGCTTTTTTTGTAAAGTATAAGAGCTGTTTTCCTTTACCTTTGCAAGGTACTTTGCAATTATAGGCAGTTTACTGCCTACGATTAATTTATCCTTATTGACAAGGAGAGTTGAGTGCTTGTAACAGTTTCAGGCTTCCTAGTGCTTTCCAGCAGGTTCTAGAGCAAGTGCTAGTCACAGGGGTTCAGATGTTAGTGCTACTACTGAGAAACCAGCTAGTTCTAACGGAAAATTTGAAGAGCAGACTTTCTGGCACCTGGAATAGTTTAATTGTAGCTTCGCCGTGCTGCACGATGCGAAAAATGTGCAAACACATGTGTTTTTAAGCCAGAAAGTTGAAAGGGATAGAAATCACCCCAAGAAAGCTAATAAAATTACAGTTTTAGAGCTGGAAACCACTCCTCTAGTGTTAAATAGGCAGTACAATGCTCACCATTCCCACTGGTAAGCAGTAGGACTTCCCTCTACCACAGCAAGGTCTGGATAGCTCTGAACACAGAAAATAAAGTCCTGAGACAAACAACGCCTAGGATCTGGACTTGCTAGGAATGGTGGGAAACGAGCAAACAAGAGAGTAATTATTTATTTATTTTTTGTTAAAACAGGCTAAACAATGCAATAATACAGTAAATAAACAGAAAAGGCTAACACACTTGAGTGTGTAGTCCTAAACAGTAAATGCAATTAAAACTCTACAAAATTAGCAATTTAAAACTTTTTAAATGAAGCAAGGCAAGTGCACAACTGAAAACCGATTTAAGAGGCAGTAATACAGCAGAATAAGTAGCTAGTCTACATATACAGAAAAGTCTATATATACAGAAAAGCAGCTAAAACACACAAACAATTCAGATGCAGTGCAACCTAGAGCACTTGAGTTGTAGCAATACTAAGGCAAATACAGTTATAATAAATGCTCTAAAATATACTCTATATTTCCAAAATGTTTGAGAAGCACAGTCAGAACACAAGGAGATTCAGGCATTTTTTTTTTTTGAAAGGGAGAAAGGAGGAACAGAAGGCCTTCTCAGATGTTCTCTCTGTATTAGGTAGAATGAGCTAATGACACTAGACTGGGAGGAGTGTCCCAGATCAAATTTACAGTAGGGGCAGGCAACTGCAAAGCCACCAAGTATAACAACAAGACACCAACAGAGAGCGAGGGTGGGGACCAATACTAAAGCTATTAGCCTACATTCTTTAGGCAGTAAACACTACAGAAAGCCACAAAATGAATGTTTTTAAACAGATAAAGGAGCAAAGAGACTCTACAGAATGCTTTTAACTGCAAACAAATCAGTTACCTGTGCAGATTAGTTAACAGCAATAAAATGCAATAAAAACTATTGTGTTGGCTTTCTCTGCACCATTGATGAAGTAACTGAGCCTATGTCAAGCATAGCCAATGAAGTGATTCTAGGCAGAGTTGCCAGAAGCTGTTGAAGACTGGGGTGACAGAGGGTGATAGGGGCACTTAGAGATCTGAAAAGGACATGTTAACATGAAAAATCAACACCATTCAATTTCCCCAACAGGTCTTGCAGCTATAAAACTGGAGGGGCTCCCCCTCCCCCTGGCTGTATGGTTCTGGGACACATGATTCCAGGGGTGTATATTCTGTTACCCATTCAGACATCAAGGTTTCTCTTAAAGTGTGTCAGTGCGGAGCTATGCCTAATGTAGTTAGAAATTTAATTTATAGTCTCTCATTGCATTTATGTTTTGGGCAGCTGCGGTGGTGGTGGTGCTGCGGTAGGGTTGTCGCCTCACAGTAAGAAGTTGTCCTGTTCGATTCTCAGCTAAAGCATCTTCTGTGTGGAGACATGCATGAATGGGTGTACCTTCATTGAAGGTTGTGTGTCAGGGCTGGCAACTCGGCACGTAAAAATTTGCTGCCAATCATTAGCGGACTGGAGTTCCGCTGTGATGACCCCTAACCGGGAAAAGCCGAAAGACAGCAACAACATTGCATTTATGCTTTGATTTCAAGAGTAAGTGAAGCTCAGTGGGTTTGGGCGCCTTCATCCTTTGCTTAGCTTAGCTTGCACATAGAAATCATCTAAATAGGAAATAGGCAGAAGCACCGTTAATGTCAATAGTGTAATGGTTACAGCATTTGCATAGTATCTGTGCATTTGTAGTTTAAATCCCAATAAAGTAAGAGATGTTTTTCATGTTAAAAAGTATACCTTAACCACAGCTTGCATATTTAAGTAGTTTTCTTCAGTATAATAAACATTTGAAACACCCATATAAACCCATGTGTGCCAGAGAGTAAAGTCAACAGAGATTGTAATGTTATGTAAGCACAGAGTGAGATGTTACTTCACTGAAATGTATATATCCTGAGTAGTTAGCAGATGTGGCTGTGTTTGTGTGCACAGGTTATACGTTTTTAAATTTTGTTTAACCGTGTTTAACTGATGTTTTAATGTCACACAAACACTTTTAAACATGCTTACAACTGCTTAAATAAACCTTATTCTGGAGTAAAAAACATAACCTTTTTAAAGCATTGCAGGTCTTGAACCCTGGACACCATAGTCATGGGACTTACCACTAAGCCATCTGAGCTGTATGCATGTTTCATGGTCTTTAGACTACACCTTTTACTATAGGCATTCCACAGTACTGGCCACAAATGGGACAATCACTTGGTGGACATATGTACAGTACATTGTAATGTACTGTAGTTTATGAATCAACATATACAAGTCTAGATATGTATAACTGTTAAAAAGTAATACTATATATATATATATATATATATATATATATATATATATATATATATATGTATATATACATGTCAGTGATGTCTGCAGATAGATATAAAAAAAAATATATATATATATATATATATATATATATATATATACAGTTACATCTATAGCCATATATATAAAGATCTATGAACACACTTCATGACACAGAATCAATCCAAAAGAATTGAACTGTACATAAAACACATGCAGCTGTGGTATTATAACTATTAATATTAACGTAAGTCACCATAGAAGGGATGGTTGTTGTGTATGTGGAAACTGGGGTGGGGGAGGAATGAGGGGTAATGAAATTATGCATCAAGGAAAGCCTGGGTTGGATGTTCAATGAGTGAACTGGGGGGTATACATGGAGTATGGGGACAATAAAAAAGGACACAAAACAAGAACCATTCTCATCCATAATACACCCTGTCAGGTCACATTGCAACACTTAATTTCACAAACATATGAACATTAACAAGTACCATACATATGTACACCAACTGACGGTCACATTTGTTTTCAGTAGTGAGGAATGCCCATAGTAAAATGTATATTCTACACACCATAACATTTGTACATATCTCAGATGCCTTAGTGGTAATGTCAGTGACTGTGGTGTTCATGGTCCCGGGTTCAGGACCTGCAAGAGATGTTAATTTATTTTGAGGGCCAGAATAAGGGCTGTTGGATGCAGGTTAATTAAGGTTTTAAGCAGTTGTAAGCGGGTTTGCATTGGTTTGCGCAATGGTAAGCGGCGCTTAAACACGATTAAATGGATAAGCGCTTCACAGGTATTTGCTTACCGTCAAGCAGACCACGAGCAAACTTGCTTACAACTGCTTAAATGTGCGTTAATCACACTTTCCCTACCAGTGCCTGCTCTGACAGGTAAAATAATAACCACTTCCAGGATTAGAGCCTGCAAACATGTACACCATCCTCAGAGTAACCTACCAGTAAGCTACCTGAGATGTACCTATGCCAGTTGTGTATTCAGACAGGTTAAAACACAAAAGGGAGGATTGTGTGGAAATAGGTCAAACCACCATGTACACAATGAAAGGTGCATGCTCTATATATATATATATATATATATATATATATATATATATATATATATACAGATGTACATATATATATATATATATAGAGAGAGAGAGAGAGAGAGATACATAGATACATGTCGATATATAGAGATATACATATATGTAGATATATAGATAGATTAAAAACATCTACACATCTATGGAGCTAAATATAAACGTATGCAATAATGTTGTTGTTTGTCTTTTGGCTTTTTCCCGGTAAGAGGTCGCCACAGCGGAACTCCGGTCTGCTAATGATTGGCAGTAGATGTTTACAAAATGCCAAGGTGCCAGCTCGACGCCCAACCTTCAATGAAGGCACACCCATTTACGCATGCATGTCTTTCGAACGCTACCCAACCACGGGGAGGACATGCAGACTCCACACAGAAGGCACTCCCAAGCCATGCCGAGAATCGAACAGGAGAACCTCTTGCTGTGAGGTAACAATGCTACCGCCATCTATATACACACATATATATATATATATATATACATATGTGTGTATACAGCATCTGAAGTGTTCAAATCTGAGTATAACATGGACCATAGCCATCACACATTCTGCCACCCCCAAACAATATGAACATAACATATGAAGAGAATATGCCAATACACAAATATGTTCTATGGGCATGAGCCAAATAGGATTAGTCACCAACACAACTACAATGACTGCAAATATCCATGACAGAAATACACAGACATCTTTTATTTAGCAAAACATTATTACATTCCAATATATTGCCAAAAGGATTCAAGGACTAACATTACCTGCATGCTATACAGGAAGCATTTAACAGTGTCTTAATGAATCAGCCTGCAATTACCATAGTATTAGTCCACTAAGGGATAGGTGTTCACATAGGGAAAGAACACCCACACACATATAGAATATGTATAAAAGCAGTTCATACACACCTGCATCTGCTATGTACACCCACCAACATCTCCCCCACACCCAAAACTAATTACAACAATGCATGCTGTCATACCATAACCAATTATTCACCCACTGTATAACATCTGCTGAAACCTTGACATACCTGGACAGAGACACACTAACATGGCCCTATGTGAAATAGTTGCTGTTATACAATGGAACAGCTGCTGATGTTACAGGGTTTGTTTGAACTATTCCTGTTTCAGAGGGTTGAAAAGTAATTACACCAGTAAGTGTTACCAATTACTCCAAACTAAGATGTCTGGTGAGCACACTGTAAACCCCCTAACATAATATGCATAGCCATACAGCCTTGAGCTTGTCAAACATCCTGGATAGACTGAAACATATGCAGAAGTATTAAGTACAGACAAACTCTGCACAAGTAGCAATGTTGAAAAATATTACAGCAGTACTCACATTTAGACCAAATCCTCTAGGCATTACACACAATATATTTACGTTTTTCTCCATACAGCTGTTGCAATAGATTTCAAACAACACTTCTAGGCTGTCTTTCTCACAAGTAAGGCAAAGGGATAACGCCCAAGTGCAGTACTCAATTATACTCCACTGCTGCCATGGTATTGGCTAATGGAGTAGCTGCACAGCCGATGTACATGTAATTAACTACATCGGAACACCAATTGGTGATCAGGCTAGCACATGTTACTGATCTCTATAAAAGGATGCCTTGTCACACATTCAAACCATCTGTATATACCTGCAGAACAGTATGAAATACCAACAGAAGATTGAAACACAAACCGAAAAAGATTAAAATACCAGTCAATAACAACTCCAATTACCAAGAATGTATGTATAACATTTAGTATGTCTGTGTATGTAGTACCTGTTCTGTAATAATTACAGTGTAATCAATGCATATAGTGGAAATATCTGTCTTATAGTGATGTATTGTTGAGCAGTAGTAATACTTGTAGTATTCTATGTGTGTACTGCTGTAGGTCACAAGGCAAACTCCTCATACACCACAAGGGATGATATACATGGGCTTCGGATTCACCAATTCGCTTCCAGCCACTGTCAGTGTCAGGGTTGGTCCAACAAGTATGTGCTATAACAGGGGATAGTATATGTTGATATATTGTAACAGTAGACATATGTATGGGTGTATAAGTAAGATGAACATGTCAAAGGTGGGCTTACTGTGCAAATATGATTTGCATTGTTTGTGCCAATAACTGTGTGATGTACAGTATTCTAGGCAAATCTGTATTCCATTTTACATAACATTTCTGTTATGTTATGCAAACATTAGTTATGTCTGTTAGCAATTACAATACTCAATAACAGGATACATATGAATTGTAGTCATTTGACAGTTTGGCAGCATGATAGCAAAGAAAACTGGAAGAGCTAGGTAACTATCCATGCACATATGACATGTAATATCCACCTCTCTAGTATCGTTTGCAAGCAATAACAGCTGTGCATGTGTACATGTTATGCAAATATGTAGTGACCCTTGTTATAGGGCTGGGCCAAATGGCTATGTGCACACCTACAATTGAGCGTAGAGACACACTCGTTAAACATTCAGGTTTATGTAACCTACCCTCTCATTGCCAACCTAACAGCCGCTTGCAAATACTGTATGTAAGTTAGTGCACAGTACTGGTAATGAAACAAGTTGCATATCATCTTTAACTCCAGTGTAACATCTGCAGTAGGAGTATAAGATGTAGGAGACTGCTGCCCATATGTAATAGCCGCATCATAGGTGATGGCTCACACTATCTGATTATATCCTGATCATGTTGATAGTGGTAGCATAGTCTATTGATACTTGACTCTGTTTGGGGAGTGGGTGCTCGTGCCTAACAGAGCTCATGGTTCTGGTGGATATGTGAGTATATACTCAGAAAAGGATACAGACCTGTTGACACTTGCATCATCTGTAATCAGCTATCAGGATGTGATGTGCTCCTCAGATAAGGATTGCTGCTAAAGGTAGCTACTATGTTTCTGTAATAGCCAGTGTTGTCATGTCTATAACACAAATATTTACGTGTGAGCATCGCTGTCTAAACCATCTGCATAAGCAATAAGTAAACTAAATACAGTACTTGGTACTTGTAGTACTGAATGCTCATACAGGCATGTCCACTAGTCAGCTACTGGTGTTTACTAATGTCAGCTTTGTGTATGTGGCCATCCTGGGGGAATGTAATCTCTATGCCATGTACACTGCCAAATCCACCAACACCACACCCCACACATTGTCTGGGATGCAGGAACAGGGGTAAGCTGGAAGGCAGTCCAGTCTACAGCCATGTCTGGACTGGACAGTCATGAGGTGTAGGTTAACACATGTATCTCATCACCACAACCAACACATACCCTTACCGGAACACAGTAAGGACACCCACACATACCAACATAAATCACACACATTTACAGAGTCTTCTAAGTATCTGGCCAAGCAAGAGACCTCCCAAGCTGCAATAGACAGACAACATAATACACAAACCGTATGACATAGTTTGCCAAATTGTAGGAACTGTCAGGTCTTGTAGCCCATGCAGGTATGTCCCAAGGCCTGGGTAGCATTCTGCCATTGGCCAGAATGATACTGCAGTACAGAGACAAAAGGATTGTATTCCACAATTATCTAATGTACTGGTGTAATTCAAAGGGTATCCAGTATCTCTCTGCCTGGGATAACATGGTTGACAGACCATGATGCTTTGCCAGACAGAGCCTGCACCTGTCACCCATGGGAATCTGGATACTGGCTAGTGCCTTCATCATGCAAAGTTCAAGTGAAAGTCCACTGCTGTAACAGGGACAGCCAAGCAATAAACTGCGGGTCTTGCTACTCAATTATACATTTCAGAAACGTAATATGGACTCACGTCAATCCTTAACATGGAGAACATATCTGTGCAGCGACTGTGATATGGTTCAATGCTCCGGAGAGCACCCCTGCATGACCATGTTATAACACATACCTCACCTCTTGGCCATTATCCTTTATTGGAACACACACACCACAGGTGTGTCCATATTCCTGATGGATATGTACACCCCCACACTAGTTGCACTTGCATAACTTCAGATGCAGTATGCTGAGCAACTACCTTTGTGCCAAAATGGAATTCAATCTGCATCTTGCGACAGATCACCCATCATGCCTCAGAATTCCAACTGTCATATTGTGTTGCAATGGGGAATATTATGTTTGAGACAAAAAACATAATAATGGCTACTCTCAACTATCCCATTATGAACTGGGAAGACTCCTCATGTACCATCACCTGTGCTCAATGCATGTTGGATTTCATTGACCCAAATGACCTGGATCACCATGCTCACACAAACAGGGATAACAGTATGCTACACATAGTCAGTCTCCAAAGCCAATGTTATGTTTCTTAAGAGTGACGTGGTGACTGTCATGGCACCCATGCAGATGGACAATGCATGTGCTAATGCTGAATCCTACACAAATGCACTTTAAGCACTCACATAAGTGCAGTGATTGTGCCATTGAAACAGAACCAAGATTCAACCAAACACAAACAGGAAGGCAAACAGGTGGTACCCTGCCATAAACTGTACCACAGAAGGTAGTAACTGTTGCAAAAGTGAACACACATGAGTAGAGGTGATCCCTGGTCAGCCTCAGTAAGATGCATATACACCATATAAAACCACACAAAGCTACTGTGAAACTAATCAGTCACATATTATGAGGCTAACCACAGAGCATTCTATAGCTGTGTCATGAATCGTAATGGCAACAACAAGACCTACCGTGCATCACAGAACTATGGCATGAGAAGTACTGCACCTACAGAAATAGCACTTGTTCATCCAGATAGGGTCTTGGATAACCTAAACCCACTCTCACCTCCCCCCAACAGGTACACATATTTATATATCCATGTACACTACAGAGCCCCTGTAATAACAACTATGCAGGCACAAGCTGCACTCTCTAAAGCCATACATACAGCTTACATGGGACCTGTCAACATCCCAGGGTGTATTTTACACAAATGTCAGAACAATTTGCTCTCCACATACACATCATGTTCAATCATGGCTTCATGTCAGGCTGTGTACACACTGAATGGTGCACAGCAACAGTTATCACACCACACAAAGGGGGAGTCACCACTGATAATGGGGAATAGTGCACTAATACCCTGCTGAGTCTGGTCTGTAAGGCCATGAACCTTGATCAACTTGTTTGATGTAGTCAGTACAGATGTAGATGATAGTAAGGTTGATTCACACAGCATATCATGACCTTGCCAGGTCTTAGAACACCATCACCCATACTGTGTTCCAGCTACACTCAGTAAACTAGGTGTATATTCCTATGTCACAGGATTGGTTGGCAACTGGACTGCTGGCAGAACCAACACTACAGATGGTGTCTGACTAATGCACGCACATCAAACCAGTGCCAGCTACAGTAATACAAGATTCATTCCTGGTACTCCCCCTCTTTGTTATCTATACCACACAGACTAACACAGAAGGCATCTGCCTATTGAAGTTTGCAAATGACTGTGAGCTAGGAGCAATAGTTGACTCAATGAGTGCTGCGGGCAACATACAGAAGGACACAGACAGGCTGCCAAGGTGTCCAGAAACTCAGTTGTACTTTCGTACCTGTTGCAAATTGTACTTTCATACCAAAGAAATGAGCCGATAATCCACTGGTTAAAAAACAAAATTTATTTCCACAAACAGAAAGCTGGTAAGCGCTTTTGTCCTGAACCACAGAACTTCATCAGACAAATGACATCAAACACATAACCTAATAGCAGCCATCAAAAATTATGTATATATATGAATCCAATGTACTCATGTATATATGTACAATTTAAAACCTAGAATAAATTATTCTTATATATTAAAATAATAAATATGATTAAATACTCTAGTCTAATAGTAATAGAAGTACTGTCACACAGTTGTGAATATATATATTTTTACCTATACATACGACTTGATTTCATTATAGACTTGCATATGTGTGCTTTTTTATATATTATGTATTTTATATTTGTATATATTATATATTTAGAGTATTTAATCATATTTATTATTTTAATGTATAAGAATAATTTATTCTAGGTTTTAAATTGTACATATATACATGAGTGCACTGGATTCATATATATATATATATATATATATATATATATATATATATATATATACATACACATAATTTTTGGTGGCTGCTATTAGGTTATGTGTTGACAGTGTCTACATTAATGTTTTTTTTTACACTAATAGGAATATTCCTTTAAGGGGGCGTAGCTAGAACTACATTTTTAATTAATTAGAGTATAAAAGATGTGTTGTATTTGATGTCATTTGTCTGATGAAGTTCTGTGGTTCAGAACGAAAGCTCTTACCAGCTTTCTGTTTGTGGAAATAAATTTTGTTTTTTAACCAGTAAATTATCGGCTCATTTCTTTGGTACGAAAGTACAATTTGCAACAGGTACGAAAGCACAACTGAGTTTCTGGACACCTTTGCGGCCTGTCTGTGTTTTTGGAACAGTTTCTTTCTGTGTTTTGGGCAGTTGTTTGTGATGGCATCCGAGGATATCCTTAATGACTCAGTGGAGCTAACAACTAAAAGCTCTGATTTCAGCTTGCTTCAGCGAGCCGTGGTGGATCTAACTAACTTAGTGCATAATCTTTTGCACAAAGTTGATTCTTTTCTGGCTATGCCCCCTGAAGACATCAGACACCATTCCTGCACAATGTGGGAACGGAATATGGCGTCCTCTAACTTGCAGAACACTCTAAGGGATTGTAATTTATATTCCCATTTACAACAAGCTTTTACTAGTGGGAAAGGACCAACAGAGTCCATTCCCTTGGAATCTACATGCAGCAGCTCGATTCCATGTGGTCAGCGATCTACTCAAGTAGAATCAGTTGTACTAACTGTTGTTGGAGCCCTAGTATGGAAAGACTGGCTGACAACAACTGTAACACTAAATAGTGGGCAACCCTCTAGGACTGGTTCAGGTAACAAAAGCTTGCATTACCTTTTGGAAGAATGTGACTATTATTTAACAAAAATAAAACACCTGCAATTAGACAATGTGTACTTTTATAAATGCATAAAAGAAAAAGGTGGTGCCAAAGGGTTTAAGGATGTGGCATTACCCAACGGCCTAAAAGATGATTCTGTCTTTTTTAAGGAATTAACTGCAATGTTTGATCAGCACGGATTTGATTATATGAACTTAGTAATTAAGCATAATAATATTTTAATTGATGAATTAATTCAGTTACTGAATTAGATAATGTTATATGTACTCATAGACAATATAATGATTTTAAAAATGAACATATTAAAATGTATGATAATATTGATTTGTTAGCTAGTAATATTAAAGCAAGAAAGTTGAAAAAATTAAATAGAGACAAGAATGAATATAGTAAGTGTCTAGCATACCCCAGCCCCCCACCTTCACAAGAATGGGGTAATAAATTCAATGTAATTGAGATGGCTGATAACAATGGTGCTTCTAATCATTACTCTCACATAGACCAAGAAGAGTGTTTTTAGACGAAGAAGAATACCCCCAACTGAGACGCTCAGAGTGTCTGAAGAACAGGATGGGCCCATTAGAAAAGGAGAGTCACCCTGTTCCCCAATTTCAGAGCAACCCTTGGCAGAGGGGGGAGTGTGAGAGGGAGGAACACCTACAGCAGAGGATGGAACAACAGGAAGTAGAAATATTACAGGGTGAAGATGTTTTTGTAGAAAGGCCTGAGATCCAAACAGGATGTCAGGACCATTTACTACCTGAATGTTCAATTTTATTTAATACTGCTGGAGACTTTAAGGTTTATAACTTTTCACAGATTAATATAAGTACTAGTCACTGTGATGTGTTTTCAAAGGGTTTGGGTTTTGTACCTGGCAACGTAGTGACATAGGTAATATCCTAATTGATTTGAAACTATTCACCCGCAAGTTGAATTTCAGAATATTGTTTCAAAATTCTGTATCTAATCAGACAATAAACCCCTTAGCAATTTCCAGTACCTATAACCCGCCATTACATCCTATGGTATTATTATTATTTGAAAGGATGTGTGAAATTGATATAAGGAATATATTGTCTCAAAATAGAAGTATTGATGAGATTACAAAAAGGGAAGTAGATACTATTAAAGAGATTAAGATGTTTTTAGACAAAATAAGAATTTTGAAACCTGATAAAGGGGGTGGAATTGTTCTAATGAATCAAGATGATTATAATAGTAAAATGTTATTTATATTGAATGGTAGAGGATACTTGAAATAATCCCTTAATGAATTAAATGGAGCATACCGCAAGATTAATAATGAATTACAGGATTTATTTATAGAGGGCACAATATCAGTTGATACATTAAATTATCTTTCGGTTACACATCCAAGAATCCCTATTATGTTTGGATTACCAAAACTACATAAAGACTTGGCACAGCCCCCCCATGCGCCCAATAGTTGATTCGAAAGGGTCCATCACACAACCCCTAGAAAAATACTTGGACTCAAAGCTTAAACACTTGATAAGTAGCGAGACAATTATATGTAAGGACTCATCGAGTTTTTTAAGATCTATTAGTAATATTCAATTTAAGGAATCTTAAATATTTCTTACCATTGATATAAAGGACATTTATTCTATTATTCCTCATAATATAGGACTTGAAAGGTTAAGTTTTTGTATGATAAGAAAATTAAACATTTTGATGTTTTATTATACAGTCAACTTATGGAAATGGTATTGAAAAATAATTTTATCTTATTTAATAATGAGATTTTTTTGCAGCAAAAAGGGGTTGCCATGGGCTCAGCATGTGGAGGCTTGTATGCCAATATTGTAGTAATGCAATGGGAGAAGAAGTATGCATTTTCCAGCAATTTCTTCACTCACATCAAATATTATTGCCACTTTTTAGATGATATTTTTGTGATTTGGGATGGACATTTTGAAATGATTAAGGAATTCATGGATTATACAGGGTCCACTACACATTTTTTGAAATTTACCTGGAATGCTAATTTACATGAAATATCTTATTTAGATGTTTTATTATGTAAAGATTATGAAAATAAGATAATTTTATCTAAAATTTACAGAAAAATTACATATTCAAATTCATTACTACATTGCAGTAGTATTCATCCACATAAATAGAAGAAAGCCATAGTCAAGGGGCAAATAGTTTGAGCAGCTCGGATGGTATCAAATATGGATGACTTCCTAGATGAATGTGATTGTTTGAAAAATATGTTTTTGAAAAGAGGTTATCCCTTTAAGTTGGTGAACAATATCATCATAGAAGTAGTGAATGAGAGAGAAAGGAATGTTTATTTACCCTCGCTAACCGATGAGTATGTACAGGATCAAACAGCAATAGATGTACGCATTAGGATAGAAGACAGTAATGAAAGGAACCATAACATGTCCTTTATATCCAATGTTACTATAGATAGCATGGATATAAAAATAGCCTAGAAAAGAACTGGATTATTCTGAAATGAGAAGAATATGAGACAAGTTATAGAAGTGAGTCCAATAATGGTATTTAGGAGAGGAATGAGTCTAAAAAACTCCTTTGAAAGGGTCAATAGTGGAATAACGAAAAGGAATGGTTATATGAGTAAATGTGGCATGTGCCATTTTTGCAAGTATATTAAGGAAGGGAATGTGTTCCAAATTAATAAGAGGAATTTTAAGATCAAAGAGAAATTTAGTTGCAATTCAGAAAGAGTAGTGTATTGTGCAATATGTGATTCATGCTGCTGTTATTATATAGGAAAGACGGATAGAAAACTAAAAAATCTTATTTATGAACATTTATATAAAATCTGTAAAAAGAAGGATATGAATGCCCTAAGCAAACGTGACAGAGAATGAGGGACACTCCGTTTTCTGTGATGGATTGTATATGCACTGATATTACAGGGGGTGCTTGGTCATTGCTTCTGGAAAGGAAGGAACTATATTGGCAATTATTTTTTGATGCCACTAGTTGGCCTGGTTTGAATGAAAGTATTGTCATTAGTTCCCTTTTAAAAATTAGGGGCCTAATGAGATAACACTTTACATGATTTACACGTATATAAATTAAAAGAAGTACTGTCACACAGTTGTGAATATATATATTTTTTACCTATACATACGACTTGATTTTATTATAGACTTGCATATGTGTGCTTTTTTATATATTTTATATTTGTATATATTATATATTTAGAGTATTTAATCATATTTATTATTTTAATGTATAAGAATAATTTATTCTAAGTTTTAAATTGTACATATATACATGAGTACATTGGATTCATATATGTATATATATATATATATATATATATATATATATATATATATATATACACACACACATAATTTTTGGTGGCTGCTATTAGGTTATGTGTTGACAGCATCTACATTAATGTTTTTTTTACACTAATAGGAATATTCCTTTAAGGGGGTGTAACTAGAACTATATTTTTAATTAATTAGAGTATAAAAGATGTATTGTATTTGATGTCATTTGTCTGATGAAGTTCTGTGGTTCAGGACAAAAGCGCTTACCAGCTTTTTGTTTGTGGAAATAAATTTTGTTTTTTTAACCAGTGGATTATCGGCTCGTTTCTTTGGTATGAAAGTACAATTTACAACAGGTACGAAAGTACAACTGAGTTTCTGGACACCTTGGTGGCCTGTCAGTGTTTTTGCAACAGTTTTTTTCATTTTTTTTTTCTGTGTTTTGGACAACATACAGAAGGGCCTTTGTGGGTCAGATGTGTGGTGTGTGACGTATGGCCACAGTATGACAGCTAAGTATTGCATTGACATCCCCTATATTAAAAACCCTGTACTCATGAACTACCACCTAGGCAGCAGTCAACATAATGGAAACTGTGTGTGTATGGGATGCAGCTGGAGAGTAGTCTTTCCTTTGATAGTCACTTCACCACACCAGTCAGGTAGTCGATAGTGGCATCCCTAATCATGACAGGGTGCCATATATGAATATAGAGATCATTGTTCAGCCATACTGAACACTCATGTGACCCATAATAGATCACATATTTCCTTTAAGGGTCATTGGCCATGTTCAGATGGCCTACACTGGCCTTCCCAAACCCTAGCTCCACTATGTAGCATGATGCCTACCCTGAATAAAGCGATGTCCAACCCAGAAATGTTGGACATGCTACACTCACACATCCTGATTTCAAATAAACGCATATTTCATGGACATCCACCTGTCTAATACAAGGATCATAGCATGCCTGACAGATCCCTGTCCCATACACTTTACATACTCCTGTCATACTATGCATCCCTGTCTAGCAAAGCTGCACTTGGCTCCTCTTTGAGACATGGTGTGATGACCACATGGCAAATATATCAGTAACCCTGTGGATCAGTTCTGTGGCACTGCTTGAACTGGCCACTGAAAGCTACCTGTCTGTTGGCTACAGCTAGGTAACCTTTCAGCCTAGGCTCATAAATGGCCCAGGGCATTTAGCCTACTAGTTCACTATGACCATACATGCTATAGTTGACATCCAACCCTGCAAATACCATCAAGCTAGCCATTGTCCCATGTGTTTCACATGTGCAACACAGGTAATACATGGCAGGATGATATACTGCTGTACAGTGCCACGTAGATGTATATGGCAAAACACATACATGTAAAACTTTCTGTTATCACGTCTGTAGGGTCACAGGTCATGTCCCTTAAGGCTGTGTATGACTATATATGTGACATATACACATCATTAAAGTCTCTTGCATTAATGTGAACACATCCAGGCATATGCTGATAGGTAAAGACACCAGTACAGGCAAACAGACATGCCCACATCAAGAAAACATCTACATGGAGTATGAGCAATGTCATCACTTGACACACACACACACACCCACACACACCCACACACACACACACACACACACACACACACACACACACACACACACACACACACATATATGGTGATAACATGAAATCACCAATAAGTGTCAAATGTGTGTGAGTTAAACATGTCAGTGGTGTTAGTGTCATGCAGATTTGCAAAGACATATTTGTAATCATAATAAATGTGATACACATGTATGTGCAGCTGTACTTCTGTACTTCTCTGTGAGTTACTGTGACCTGTCTCCATCATTATGTCTTCCAGGTATGCCGTGTTGCAGGCTCCCACCATACACCCGCTTGAAGGATGAGGTCCTCATTCCATACCTCCTTGACAACCATGAAACACTCTTCAGTCATATGCCACAGGATGCACAACAGCGGGATGCCCAGTGAGACGAACTTTGCTGGAGAGTAAATGATGTTGGCGGCCACAATTGCACCTATGAGCAGGTGTGCCAACACTGCACCAACCTCATTAGATGGGCGAAACAACGTGAAAATGCAATCACCAGGGAACAAGCTGCAACAGGTGGGGGGCCACTCACCCAGCCCCCACTCACACGTACTGAGGAGCTACTGGACACCTGCAGAACTCCATCCACAAGCATTAGCTGGAATTGTGGAGGTGGGTGTCTCACAACCACTGAGCCAGAAGTTGCCTGGTAAGTCAGTACTGCACATAGAACACAACTATATTTCAAATAGTTACATGTGTTACTGTACTATATTTAACGTAACATCATATGCAAGGCATGCATGCACACATGCCACATACTATAGTTTGATACTCTATGTATGCACAGATGTGCATACTCCACAGTATAGTCTATTGTACTGGCTTATGTGCTAACATGCACATTGCACCCTGTAGTTATCACACAGGTGTGGATAATGATCTTACTGCTGTGACACTCCTATTTAGGTACCTCTGGTGTTTCGCAGCGACAGCAGCCTGTTGCAGGTGAGATTGTTATTATTTATCAGGCTTGATAATGCACAGATCATATTAATTGCATGTTATCTGCCATGTGGCCATTTAACACATGTACACATAATGTATGGTGGTATGACTGTCACACAATGTCATGTGCTACCTGACATGTCCATGACATTTTGTGGGCTGACTGCAACACTGGTTAAGTATCCTGAAAAACATGATATCTGTCATCCGAAACATACCACCCTTTGTCTGCATAACCCTGTCCTCAGTGGAGCATATGACATCTACGGGTGTATGTCATATGGGACAACACTGACATGTGGACTAGATGCCCATCACAACCATTGGAGAAAACATATTTACACATAGCCATGGAGGATGGCCAAAGACATAAAGCAACACACACAGTAGAAGGGATGTACATGTGTGTACACCCTGTTGTACATTGGCTCGACACAATACAACTATGGCCTTTGTGTAATGGTGATATTGCAGATGTGACACACTAAACATCATACAGGCCTGTGCACAGCTTGTTTAGGCATGACATCAAACCACCACATAACATGTCTTGAACATCTTGAGTGTGTCACGACGTGAAAGCTTTCAGTATCCAAATACATACATGTGTTGCACAACATACACATACAACCACATCAGACCACAGATACAGTACATTCACCTTGCTGGTGTCAGACATCACTGTCATGCTTGCTCCTCATGTGTGTGAAGTACACAGATGGCATTTGGGACATGGAGTACTGCTAGGTTAGCCATGTCTGGACATAGTTGCCAGGCATCAGCAATATGGTATACTCTTCAGTGACCTGTGTCACACATTCCACATTAGGGTTTAGTGTGTATACACCTCGGTGATGTGGGTCAAATTCCACATTAGCTATGTATTGTATCTGAACACAGTCATGGCTATGAATGGTGTCTGTAACTCACACTGTATAGCAATAGTGAAGCCACATGATGCCCTGCAATGGCTATGCACATCAGCTCAATGTGCAGTATGTCACTGTATATCTGTATGGCAGACTGACAACATTGCGTCAGCTGAAGGTCCATGTTAGTATAACACGTCCCTGCATTGGGACACCATTACCTCACTGTACATTTGAAAGGACATCATTGTGTTAAACATGTATGCATGTCATTCAACACGTCAGCAGAAGACATGTCATACTACATGTGATTGGCAAGGTCGTATACCACACATCAGGCTGGTGTACTGTTAACCTGTGCTGGTTTGTGGCACCATTGCAAAGTAGGGACAGCCATGTCAAACATGTGTGTACAGCTACATGCACATTGTCTGTAGACTCAGCTCAGGGGTAAGCAGAATAATGTTGAACAGACATGCACTGCTGTGGAGAAGATATGCAAGCTAGGGCTCAGACAAACATAGTTTTCACTCAACATACCCTTCTGCTCATGTCCTCGTCACACATAGGGGCAGTGGCCAACACAAAGCATCAGTGGCAGATGTACACAGGTCAGCGATGGTCTGTTAAAATGTGGGGTATGTTGCACTAAACATGGCAGTGCAGTGCAATGGTGCACAGTGCATGCATTGTGAGGCAGGTTTGGGGCATGACCTACTAACACAAATGGTGCAACACAGGGATGTATGCTAACTACTACTATAATTGTGTAAGGTTCATGCCTTCTGCTATAACACATGCATGCTGTTGTGTGCAACACACGGATGTATGATAACTACCACTATAATTGTCTATGCTGAATGCCTTCTGCCATATCACATGCATGTTGCATGCCGTTGGATGCAATATCATGTGTGTCTGTCTGTGTGTCTGTATGTCTGTACTGTGCTGTATAACTTGTACAGTTCTTGTCTGCCTCTCACAGGTGTTGCTGTATGTGCATTGCTCTCCTGTGGTCCACCTGATGTTAGTGTCCCCACAGACTCTAGCAGTGATGCTGAAAGTATGATTAAGGCACAGGCAGGGTTGTCAGGGGCTGAATCTATGCCATTGGTTGCCATTCCACCTGTATCCCCCTCATCCCTGCACACAGTTCTCATGCCTACACATACTCTATCACCAGTGGCCATAGAGGAGGACAGTTGGTGGGTGGTAGCATGGAATAGGAATGTGTGGAGACTATGGAAGGTTTGCCTGCACACCATGATCCCAGCCAACTGACTGGTGATGTCCCACACAGGCATGTGCCTAGGGCTGCTTGTAGGAGGACTTCTGGCCATCATGCCCCTGCAAGACATAGCACATCAGCCGGTGTCAACAGATGCATGTTTCAGGCTGTAATGAAGGCACAGGCATGTGCTGAATGGCACAACAGAGAAGGTCTGATGCTTCAGAGGGCTGCTGTCCATACTTTAACTGACAACATCCAGGCAATTGCAAATGCTCAACATCATCTTGTAGATGTTTTGGATAGACAATTGGGTGACATGGTGGGAGTCCTTGACTATGGCATGTCAATCCTCAAGCATGGAATGTCTGTGCTGGAACATCTGGTGGGAGTGAGGCATCGGGCATGTGGGCATAGGCCATCTACATCACCTGTTGAAGGTCTGTGTGAACATGCTACATCACATGCCTGCTACCATAGTGGCAGGAGCAAAAGCAGTGCAGCTGGTGCTGTGCTGTCCACACCAGGACACAGCAGGCCACCTGCATGTGGTCCTGGATGGTCCCAAATGGGACATTGTTCCAGTGGACATGTGTCATCAGACAGTACCCAATCTGGACCTCTGCTTGGTAGTGCCCATGCAACCCCTGGCATGCGCAGGTCACATGGCCGTGGCTGGACACCGTGAACTGTAAACCCTGCCCTGTACAGTCTGCAGCTGTCAATAATACCCCTGTGTAGGCCAGACACATGCCAGACCTGTGTGCATACATACACACACACACACCAGTAACAAATGTAGGGCACCTCAACACACACACGCATAACATCCACACACACCCAATGAAATAAAAGGTCCTAACTCACACACATGATGTCATCCAATGGTGCAGCCTATGCCTCTGGCAAACATTATCACTCTGTGCATATGATGACGCCTGTGCCGACTTACTGTCATCCACACCACTGGTGCAGGGACATGCTCATATGGTCTGATGCACAGGGTGAACATACTAGGAAGATAATTGCAGATTACCATTGTTGAGTAGTGTTGACAGGCAGCAGACATACCATGTACTACAGTTTTAGAATGCATTTTGTACTTTTGACAGTATGTATCATGTGTAACAACAGTAACTGCATGTTGATCCTGATGTTCTGCCTTCCTCCTTCAGGTGCAATTGCATGTGCCGGGGGATGTCAGTGTTTGCGGTTAGTGTCCCATATGTAAATGTAGACTACTCACAGGTCTGTATGACAATACCTGCATGCATTTTGAAGCTTCCACATCACAGTTATAATCTCCCAACTTTCAAACATGTTTACTGATCTAATGATCCAAGAACATGATAGCTGTGTAGCAAGCTACTGTGGCCAGAACCGTCACATCCATAGGGGGTGACATCACAGGTATAGTTACCTGGAGCGGAGAGGAGGTAAAAGAGTGGTTTAGCAGATGACAAGGGTAAAGGCCAGTGGAAAAAGTGGTTTCTCATTGGGAAGCAGTAATACCCACTCCCATGACAGGATGCAAACACACATACACACCCAGGGATTCACAGACACAGTAACATACACTCTGACACACACACAGACAGTTGCCAGTGTTGGGATGAGAACCCCTGCCTATGTGCAAATCATCATTATAGTACTACACAATTACAAGACACGCCACAGAGATTACACATGTACAGATAGTCAGAATGGCCTAAGATCGAGGGATACTAGAATGCGGTGAGTGTATGTGGGGAGGGGGGTTCATCAGTAGGCTATGTAACAACAAGCCTCACCCCAGGGCGTACATGTTTACAGGCGGTTAGAATGCCCTTCTAAGATTGATGAAATCAACAGGGATACTAGATTGCATTGAGTGGATGGGGGGAGGGGGGGTCTTATCATTTCACTATGGTAAAATACAGCCTCACTCCAGGGACCAGACAGCCATACACACACACACACACACACACACACACACACACACACACACACACACACACACACACACACACACACACACTGTGGCATTCACAAACATATACACCTATGTCACACACATACAGACACTGGACATGTGTGAGATTCAAACTCCTGCCTATGTCTTGCTTTCTACACTTCACTCTGTACAGATGTCTACAACAGTGTACAGGAGAGTGAAAAACATTTGGGATGTATTCCCCACCATACGTGACATATATGGACACACCACACACCCACATGTGCCAGTACTGTGAATCAAACAACTGCCTATAACATGATATGTATTACAGAGTTACACCACTATCGCACATGCTACAAAGCATACTGGCTCTTTCCTTTGCCAACTGTGCTGATATATGCACAACATATGCACAGGGGAGGTGTTACTGTTACAGGTGTCAAGAGGTTTGCCTTCGGTGTCACCCTTACTGCATTCTAAGTTGTGTGTCTTCCCCTTCAGTTAACAAAACCATAGCTTAGCAGTTACACAGGTTATTGTAGGAATGGTTGTGACACACCTGTGAGCTGTCCTCAGTAATCATTCATCTGCAAGGTAGCCCCACCACTTAGTAGTTATGTCCGAACATCTGTCCATACCTAAAGTACAGCTTACTGTACTTTGAGCATATCACCATATACAGCTGGCAATGTTGAGGCTGCATTGCAACTGCATGATGTACTAAGACAACAGTCACCTTCAAACATCAGACACTGCACACGCATGGAATCTAAACACACATCAATAAATGTACACATATGCAGTCTCCATCAGTAAGTGGACTAGCAGGTCATGCGGATACATTCCACACCTTCCCCACACCATGTGTGAAACCTAGCTGAGCATTACACCATAATGGATGTTGTATTCATGTACTGATAGGACACACAACCACCTTCACTGAGTAGCTAAGTGTACATTTATGCCAACAGCACATATCAGCAAGACACACACACACACAGCAGTATTCCATGTCATGATCCCACAAACTGTTAGTTGACAGTTCCACTGTGAAGCCAGGACACTGTAATGGTCAACAGTGAGCACATCATATTTGCCACACACACATCATATTTACCACACATACCTCATGATTACTGAAAGAGTGCCAGCAATGTGCTCTGTTTGAGCTAGGCATTACACTTACTCAAGCATGTGCGAAGTCTATGGCTTGTAAACATCTCACCCCAGCACGTTCTGGCTATTGTGGTAATAAGGTTAATGCAGTTATAGGCACTGTTCTCCAGTAACAATAAAGGTTTTCCTCTTAATAAAACGTGCAAACTCAGTTTCAATAAATTCAAGGTCCAAGTCCAACAGACCACTAGGTAAAACGTTTCAAGACACCAATTTATTTGACAAAAAAAAAACAGATTAAGAGCTTTCATCTCCCATATGAAGACTTCATCAGAATCTGTTGCACGTATATATGAACATAATAGAGATATTATCAAAATGAACGACAACAACGCCTTATTTAGACATACCTGGATACGTAGAGATGCAGATTTTAAATTTTGGATATTGGAAGAGGTGGTGAAGCAAGAGAGAGGGGGGATTGGGAAACCAAACTGGAATTTAGGGAGATGGTTTGGCAGTTAAGGTTGGACGCATGTGGAAATTATGGATTGAATGACCACATATCCATCAACCCAGCCCTTAAGATTCTTGCTGATGACCCAAAGAGACATCGATAGATGGTTAACTGTTGTAACTTATGTAAATAAATAAATAAAATATTCACATTCAGTCCTTATGGAGCATGTACATATAATATATTTTATTTTTATTAAGGGTGTAGCTTAAAATATAGTTGTTAACACTATTTAAGGTGCAAGAATAAATGTGCCCTGGGATTCATGAACCTTGCGCCAGGCGCCCGCATAGCGTTGGTGTTATAACGCCAAATATGGCTT